>NW_027116890.1:0-181429 GCF_024137725.1 Prorops nasuta
TCCTATATAAGTACACAATGGCCCCATGTGACCCACCCTAGTCCTATATAAGTACTCAATGACCGCATGTGACCCCCCCTTGTCTTATATAAGTACTCAATGACCCCATGTGACTTCCCCCTAGTCCTATATAAGTACTCACTGAACCCTTGTGACCCCCCCTAGTCCTATATAAGTACTCAATAACCCCACGTGACACCCCTAGTCCTATATAAGTACTCAATGACCCCATGGGACCCACCGTAGTCCTATATAAGTTCTCAATGACCCCATGTGACCCCCCCTAGTCCTATATATGTACTCAATGACCCCATGGGACCCACCGTAGTCCTATATAAGTTCTCAATGACCTCATGTGACCCCCCCTAGTCCTATATATGTACTCTATGACCCTATGTGACCCACTCTAGTCCTATATAAGTAATCAATGACCCCATGTGAACCCCCCTAGTATTATATAAGTACTCAATGACCCCAGGTCAGCTACCCTACTCCTATATAAGTACCCAATGACCCCATGTGACCCACCCTAGTCCTATATAAGTACACAATGACCCCATGTGACCCCCCCCCCCCTAGTCCTATATAAGTACACAATGACCCCATGTGATCCACCCTAGTCCTATATAAGTACACAATGGCCCCATGTGACCCACCCTAGTCCTATATAAGTACTCAATGACCGCATGTGACCCCCCCTTGTCTTATATAAGTACTCAATGACCCCATGTGACTTCCCCCTAGTCCTATATAAGTACTCACTGAACCCTTGTGACCCCCCCTAGTCCTATATAAGTACTCAATAACCCCACGTGACACCCCTAGTCCTATATAAGTACTCAATGACCCCATGGGACCCACCGTAGTCCTATATAAGTTCTCAATGACCCCATGTGACCCCCCCTAGTCCTATATATGTACTCAATGACCCCATGGGACCCACCGTAGTCCTATATAAGTTCTCAATGACCTCATGTGACCCCCCCTAGTCCTATATATGTACTCTATGACCCTATGTGACCCACTCTAGTCCTATATAAGTAATCAATGACCCCATGTGAACCCCCATAGTCCTATATAAGTACTCAATGACCCCATGTGACCCACCCTAGTCATATATAAGTACTCAATGACCCATGTGACCCACCCTAGTCCTATATAAGTACTCAATGACCCCTTGTGACCCACCCTAGTCCTATATAAGTACCCAATGACCCCATGTGTCCCACCCTAGTCCTATATAAGTAAACAATGACCCCATGTGACCCCCCCCCCCTAGTCCTATATAAGTACTCAATGACCCCATGTGATCCACCCTAGTCCTATATAAGTACTCAATGACCCCATGTGACCCACCCTAGTCCTATATAAGTACTCAATGACCCCATGTGACCCACCCTAGTCCTATATAAGTACTCAATGACCCCAGGTCAGCTACCCTACTCCTATATAAGTACTCAATGACCCCTTGTGACCCACCCTAGTCCTATATAAGTACTCAAAGGCCCCATGTGACCCACCCGAGTCCTATATAAGTACTCAATGACCGCATGTGACCCCCCCCCCCCTTGTCTTATATAAGTACTCAATGACTCCATGTGACTTCCCCCTAGTCCTATATAAGTATTCAATGACCCCATGTGACCCCCCCTAGTCCTATATAAGTATATAATGACACCATGTGACCCCCCCCTAGTCTTATATAAGTACTCAATGACCCCATGGGACCCACCGTAGTCCTATATAAGTTCTCAATGACCCCATGTGACCCCCCCTTGTCCTATATATATACTCAATGACCCCATGGGACCCACCGTAGTCCTATATAAGTTCTCAATGACCCCATGTGACCCCCCCTAGTCCTATATATGTACTCTATGACCCCATGTGACTTCCCCCTAGTCCTATATAAGAATTCAATGACACCATGTGACCCCCCCTAGTCCTATATAAGTACTCAATGACCCCATGTGACCCACCCTAGTCCTATATAAGTACTCAATGACCCCATGTGACCCACCCTAGTCCTATATAAGTACTCAATGGCCCCATGTGACCACCCCTAGTCCTATATAAGTACTCAATGACCCCAGGTCAGCTACCCTACTCCTTAATAAGTACTCAATGACCCCATGTGACCCACCCTAGTCCTATATAAGTACTCAATGGCCCCATGTGACCCACCCTAGTCCTATATAAGTACTCAATGACCGCATTTGACCCCCCCTTGTCTTATATAAGTACTCAATGACCCCATGTGACTTCCCCCTAGTCCTATATAAGTACTCAATGACCCCATGTGACCCCCCTAGACCTATATAAGTACTCAATGATCCCATGTGACCCTCCCTAGTCCTGTATAAGTACTCAATAACCCCTTGGGACACACCGTAGTCCTATATAAGTTCTCAATGACCCCATGTGACCCCCCCTAGTCCTACATATGTACTCAATGAACCCACGGGACCCCCCCCCTAGTCCTATATAAGTACTCAATGACCCCATGTGACCCACCTTATTCCTATATATGTACTCTATGACCCCATGTGACCCACTCTAGTCCTATATAAGTAATGAATGACCCCATGTGACCCCCCCTAGTCCTATATAAGTACTCAATGACCCCATGTCACCCACCCTAGTCCTTTATAAGAACTAAATGACCCCATGTGACCCACCCTAGTCCTATATAAGTACTCAATGACCCCATGAGACCCACCCTAGTCCTTTATAAGAACTAAATGACCCCATGTGACCCACCCTAGTCCTATATAAGTTCTCAACGACCCCATGTGACCCACCCTAGTCCTATATAAGTACTCAATGACCCCATGTGATTTCCCCCTAGTTCTATATAAGTACTCAATGACCCCATGTGACCCCCCCCCCTAGTCCTATATAAGTACTCAATGACCCCATGTCATCCACCCTAGTCCTATATAAGTACTCAATGACCCCATGTGACCCACCCTAGTCCTATATAAGTACCCAATGTCCCCATGTGACCCACCCTAGTCCTATATAAGTAAACAATGACCCCATGTAACCCCTTCCCAAGTCCTATATAAGTACTCAATGACCCCATGTGATCCACCCTAGTCCTATATAAGTACTCAATCACCCCATGTGACCCACCCTAGTCCTATATAAGTACTCAATGACCCCATGTGACCCCCCCTAGTCCTATATAAGTACTCAATGATGCCAGGTCAGCTACCCTACTCCTATATAAGTACTCAATGACCCCTTGTGACCCACCCTAGTCCTATATAAATACTCAATGGCCCCATGTGACCCACCCTAGTCCTATATAAGTACTCAATGACCGCATGTGACCCCCCCCTTGTCTTATATAAGTACTCAATGACCCCATGTGACTTCCCCCTAGTCCTATATAAGAATTCAATGACCGCATGTGACCCCCCCTAGTCCTATATATGTACTCAATGACCCCATGGGACCCACCGTAGTCCTATATAAGTTCTCAATGACCTCATGTGACCCCCCCTAGTCCTATATATGTACTCTATGACCCTATGTGACCCACTCTAGTCCTATATAAGTAATCAATGACCCCATGTGAACCCCCATAGTCCTATATAAGTACTCAATGACCCCATGTGACCCACCCTAGTCATATATAAGTACTCAATGACCCCATGTGACCCACCCTAGTCCTATATAAGTACTCAATGACCCCTTGTGACCCACCCTAGTCCTATATAAGTACCCAATGACCCCATGTGTCCCACCCTAGTCCTATATAAGTAAACAATGACCCCATGTGACCCCCCCCCCTAGTCCTATATAAGTACTCAATGACCCCATGTGATCCACCCTAGTCCTATATAAGTACTCAATGACCCCATGTGACCCACCCTAGTCCTATATAAGTACTCAATGACCCCATGTGACCCACCCTAGTCCTATATAAGTACTCAATGACCCCAGGTCAGCTACCCTACTCCTATATAAGTACTCAATGACCCCTTGTGACCCACCCTAGTCCTATATAAGTACTCAAAGGCCCCATGTGACCCACCCGAGTCCTATATAAGTACTCAATGACCGCATGTGACCCCCCCCCCTTGTCTTATATAAGTACTCAATGACTCCATGTGACTTCCCCCTAGTCCTATATAAGTATTCAATGACCCCATGTGACCCCCCCTAGTCCTATATAAGTATATAATGACACCATGTGACCCCCCCCTAGTCTTATATAAGTACTCAATGACCCCATGGGACCCACCGTAGTCCTATATAAGTTCTCAATGACCCCATGTGACCCCCCCTTGTCCTATATATATACTCAATGACCCCATGGGACCCACCGTAGTCCTATATAAGTTCTCAATGACCCCATGTGACCCCCCCTAGTCCTATATATGTACTCTATGACCCCATGTGACTTCCCCCTAGTCCTATATAAGAATTCAATGACACCATGTGACCCCCCCTAGTCCTATATAAGTACTCAATGACCCCATGTGACCCACCCTAGTCCTATATAAGTACTCAATGACCCCATGTGACCCACCCTAGTCCTATATAAGTACTCAATGGCCCCATGTGACCACCCCTAGTCCTATATAAGTACTCAATGACCCCAGGTCAGCTACCCTACTCCTTAATAAGTACTCAATGACCCCATGTGACCCACCCTAGTCCTATATAAGTACTCAATGGCCCCATGTGACCCACCCTAGTCCTATATAAGTACTCAATGACCGCATTTGACCCCCCCTTGTCTTATATAAGTACTCAATGACCCCATGTGACTTCCCCCTAGTCCTATATAAGTACTCAATGACCCCATGTGACCCCCCTAGACCTATATAAGTACTCAATGATCCCATGTGACCCTCCCTAGTCCTGTATAAGTACTCAATAACCCCTTGGGACACACCGTAGTCCTATATAAGTTCTCAATGACCCCATGTGACCCCCCCTAGTCCTACATATGTACTCAATGAACCCACGGGACCCCCCCCCCTAGTCCTATATAAGTACTCAATGACCCCATGTGACCCACCTTATTCCTATATATGTACTCTATGACCCCATGTGACCCACTCTAGTCCTATATAAGTAATGAATGACCCCATGTGACCCCCCCTAGTCCTATATAAGTACTCAATGACCCCATGTGACCCACCCTAGTCCTTTATAAGAACTAAATGACCCCATGTGACCCACCCTAGTCCTATATAAGTACTCAATGACCCCATGAGACCCACCCTAGTCCTTTATAAGAACTAAATGACCCCATGTGACCCACCCTAGTCCTATATAAGTTCTCAACGACCCCATGTGACCCACCCTAGTCCTATATAAGTACTCAATGACCCCATGTGATTTCCCCCTAGTTCTATATAAGTACTCAATGACCCCATGTGACCCCCCCCCCCTAGTCCTATATAAGTACTCAATGACCCCATGTCATCCACCCTAGTCCTATATAAGTACTCAATGACCCCATGTGACCCACCCTAGTCCTATATAAGTACCCAATGTCCCCATGTGACCCACCCTAGTCCTATATAAGTAAACAATGACCCCATGTAACCCCTTCCCAAGTCCTATATAAGTACTCAATGACCCCATGTGATCCACCCTAGTCCTATATAAGTACTCAATCACCCCATGTGACCCACCCTAGTCCTATATAAGTACTCAATGACCCCATGTGACCCCCCCTAGTCCTATATAAGTACTCAATGATGCCAGGTCAGCTACCCTACTCCTATATAAGTACTCAATGACCCCTTGTGACCCACCCTAGTCCTATATAAATACTCAATGGCCCCATGTGACCCACCCTAGTCCTATATAAGTACTCAATGACCGCATGTGACCCCCCCCCCTTGTCTTATATAAGTACTCAATGACCCCATGTGACTTCCCCCTAGTCCTATATAAGAATTCAATGACCGCATGTGACCCCCCCTAGTCCTATATAAGTACTCAATGACCCCATGTGACCCCCCCTAGTCTTATATAAGTACTCAATGACCCCATGGGACCCACCGTAGTCCTATATAAGTTCCCAATGACCCCATGTGACCCACCCTAGTCCTATATATATACTCAATGACCCCATGGGACCCACCGTAGTCCTATATAAGTTCTCAATGACCCCATGTGACCCCCCCCTAGTCCTATATATGTACTCTATGACCCCATGTGACCCACTCTAGTCCTATATAAGTAATCAATGACCCCATGTGACCCACCCTAGTCCTATATAAGTACTCAATGACCCCATGAGACCCACCCTAGTCCTTCATAATTACTAAATGACCCCATGGGACCCACCCTAGTCATATATATGTACTCAATGACCCCATGTGTGACCCCCTCTAGTCCTATATATGTACTCAATGATCCCATGGGACCTCCGCAGTCCTATATAAGTACTCAATGACCCCATGAGACCCACCCTAGTCCTTTATAAGTACTAAATGCCCCATGTGACCCATCCTAGTCCTATATAAGTTCTCAAGGACCCCATGTGTGACCCACCCTAGTCCTATATAAGTACTCAATGACCCCATGTGACTTCCCCTTAGTTCTATATAAGTTCTCAATGACCCCATGTGACCCCCCCCCCCTAGTCCTATATAAGTACTCAATGACCCCAGGTCAGCTACCCTACTCCTATATAAGTACTCAATGACCCCATGTGACCCACCCTAGACCTATATAAGTACCCAATGACCCCATGTGACCCACCCTAGTCCTATATAAGTAAACAATGACCCCATGTGACCCCCCCCCCCCTAGTCCTATGTAAGTACTCAATGACCCCATGTGATCCACCCTAGTCCTATATAAGTACTCAATGACCCCATGTGACCCACCCTAGTCCTATATAAGTACTCAATGACCCCATGTGACCCCCCCCAGTCCTATATAAGTACTCAATGACCCCAGGTCAGCTACCCTACTCCTATATAAGTACTCAATGACCCCTTGTGACCCACCCTAGTACTATATAAGTACTCAATGGCCCCATGTGACCCACCCTAGTCCTATATAAGTACTCAATGACCCCATGTGACCCCCCCTAGTCCTATATAAGTACTCAATGACCCCAGGTCAGCTACCCTAGTCCTATATAAGTACTCAATGACCCCTTGTGACCCACCCTAGTCCTATATAAGTACTCAATGGCCCCATGTGACCCACCCTAGTCCTATATAAGTACTCAATGACCGCATGTGACCCCCCCTAGTCTTATATAAGTACTCAACGACCCCATGGGACCCACCGTAGTCCTATATAAGTTCTCAATGACCCCATGTGACCCCCTCCCCCTAGTCTTATATAAGTACTCAATGACCGCATTTGACACCCCTTGTCTTATATAAGTACTCAATGACTCCATGTGACTTCCCCCTAGTCCTATATAAGTACTCAATGACCCCATGTGACCCCCCTAGACCTATATAAGTACTCAATGATCCCATGTGAACCTCCCTAGTCCTGTATAAGTACTCAATGACCCCATGGGACCCACCGTAGTCCTATATAAGTTCTCAATGACCCCATGTGACCCCCCCTAGTCCTATATATGTACTCAATGACCCCACGGGACCCCCCCTAGCCCTATATAAGTACTCAATGACCCCATGTGACCCACCCTATTCCTATATATGTACTCTATGACCCCATGTGATCCACTCTAGTCCTATATAAGTAATCAATGACCCCATGTGACTTCCCCCTAGTCCTATATAAGAATTCAATGACCGCATGTGACCCCCCCTAGTCCTATATAAGTACTCAATGACCCCATGTGACCCCCCCTAGTCTTATATAAGTACTCAATGACCCCATGGGACCCACCGTAGTCCTATATAAGTTCTCAATGACTCCATGTGACCCCCCCCCCCCTAGTCCTATATATGTACTCTATGACCCCATGTGACCCACTCTAGTCCTATATAAGTAATCAATGACCCCATGTGACCCACCCTAGTCCTATATAAGTACTCAATGACCCCAGGTCAGCTACCCTACTCCTATATAAGTACTCAATGACCCCTTGTGACCCACCCTAGTCCTATATAAGTACTCAATGGCCCCATGTGACCCACCCTAGTCCTATATAAGTACTCAATGACCGCATGTGACCCCCCTAGTCTTATATAAGTACTCAACGACCCCATGGGACCCACCGTAGTCCTATATAAGTTCTCAATGACCCCATGTGACCCCCCTAGTCCTATATATATACTCAATGACCCCATGGGACCCACCGTAGTCCTATATAAGTTCTCAATGACCCCATGTGACTTCCCCCTATTCCTATATAAGAATTCAATGACCCCATGTGACCCCCCTAGTCCTATATAAGTACTCAATGACCCCATGTGACCCACCCTACTCCTATATAAGTACTCAATGACCGCATGTGACCCACCCTAGTCCTATATAAGTACACAATGACCCCATGAGACCCACCCTAGTCCTTTATAAGTACTAAATGACCCCATGTGACCCAAACTAGTCCTAAATAAGTTCTCAACGACCCCATGTGACCCACCCTAGTCCTATATAAGTACTCAATGGCCCCATGTGACCCACCCTAGTCCTATATAAGTACTCAATGACCGCATGTGACCCCCCCTAGTCTTATATAAGTACTCAACGACCCCATGGGACCCACCGTAGTCCTATATAAGTTCTCAATGACCCCATGTGACCCCCCCTAGTCCTATATATGTACTCAATGACCCCACGGGACCCCCCCTAGCCCTATATAAGTACTCAATGACCCCATGTGACCCACCCTATTCCTATATATGTACTCTATGACCCCATGTGATCCACTCTAGTCCTATATAAGTAATCAATGACCCCATGTGACTTCCCCCTAGTCCTATATAAGAATTCAATGACCGCATGTGACCCCCCCTAGTCCTATATAAGTACTCAATGACCCCATGTGACCCCCCCTAGTCTTATATAAGTACTCAATGACCCCATGGGACCCACCGTAGTCCTATATAAGTTCTCAATGACCCCATGTGACCCCCCCCCCTAGTCCTATATATGTACTCTATGACCCCATGTGACCCACTCTAGTCCTATATAAGTAATCAATGACCCCATGTGACCCACCCTAGTCCTATATAAGTACTCAATGACCCCATGTGACCCCCCCTAGTCCTATATAAGTACTCAATGACCCCAGGTCAGCTACCCTACTCCTATATAAGTACTCAATGACCCCTTGTGACCCACCCTAGTCCTATATAAGTACTCAATGGCCCCATGTGACCCACCCTAGTCCTATATAAGTACTCAATGACCGCATGTGACCCCCCTAGTCTTATATAAGTACTCAACGACCCCATGGGACCCACCGTAGTCCTATATAAGTTCTCAATGACCTCATGTGACCCCCCTAGTCCTATATATATACTCAATGACCCCATGGGACCCACCGTAGTCCTATATAAGTTCTCAATGACCCCATGTGACTTCCCCCTATTCCTATATAAGAATTCAATGACCCCATGTGACCCCCCTATTCCTATATAAGTACTCAATGACCCCATGTGACCCACCCTACTCCTATATAAGTACTCAATGACCGCATGTGACCCACCCTAGTCCTATATAAGTACACAATGACCCCATGAGACCCACCCTAGTCCTTTATAAGTACTAAATGACCCCATGTGACCCACCCTAGTCCTATATAAGTTCTCAACGACCCCATGTGACCCACCCTAGTCCTATATAAGTACTCAATGACCCCATGTGACTTCCCCCTAGTTCTATATAAGTACTCAATGACCCCATGTGCCCCCCCCCCCCTAGTCCTATATAAGTACTCAATGACCCCATGAGATCCACCCTAGTCCTATATAAGTACTCAATGACCCCATGTGACCCACCCTAGTCCTATATAAGTACCCAATGACCCCATGTGACCCACCCTAGTCCTATATAAGTACACAATGACCCCATGTGACCCCCCCCCCCTAGTCCTATATAAGTACTCAATGGCCCCATGTGACCCACCCTAGTCCTATATATGTACTCAATGACCGCATGTGACCCCCCCTTGTCTTATATAAGTACTCAATGACCCCATGTGACTTCCCCCTAGTCCTATATAAGTACTCAATGAACCCTTGTGACCCCCCCTAGTCCTATATAAGTACTCAATGACACCATGTGACCCCCCTAGTCCTATATATGTACTATATGACCCTATGTGACCCACTCTAGTCCTATATAAGTAATCAATGACCCCATGTGAACCCCCCTAGTCCTATATAAGTACTCAATGACCCCATGTGACCCACCCTACTCCTATATAAGTACTCAATGACCCCATGGGACCCACCGTAGTCCTATATAAGTTCTCAATGACCCCATGTGACTTCCCCCTATTCCTATATAAGAATTCAATGACCCCATGTGACCCCCCTAGTCCTATATAAGTACTCAATGACCCCATGTGACCCACCCTATTCCTATATAAGTACTCAATGACCGCATGTGACCCACCCTAGTCCTATATAAGTACACAATGACCCCATGAGACCCACCCTAGTCCTTTATAAGTACTAAATGACCCCATGTGACCCACCCTAGTCCTATATAAGTTCTCAACGACCCCATGTGACCCACCCTAGTCCTATATAAGTACTCAATGACCCCATGTGACTTCCCCCTAGTTCTATATAAGTACTCAATGACCCCATGTGACTTCCCCCTAGTCCTATATAAGAATTCAATGACCGCATGTGACCCCCCCTAGTCCTATATAAGTACTCAATGACCCCATGTGACCCCCCCTAGTCCTATATAAGTACTCAATGACCCCATGTGATCCACCCTAGTCCTATATAAGTACTCAATGGCCCCATGTGACCCACCCTAGTCCTATATATGTACTCAATGACCGCATGTGACCCCCCCTTGTCTTATATAAGTACTCAATGACCCCATGTGACTTCCCCCTAGTCCTATATAAGTACTCAATGAACCCTTGTGACCCCCCCTAGTCCTATATAAGTACTCAATGACACCATGTGACCCCCCTAGTCCTATATATGTACTATATGACCCTATGTGACCCACTCTAGTCCTATATAAGTAATCAATGACCCCATGTGAACCCCCCTAGTCCTATATAAGTACTCAATGACCCCATGTGACCCACCCTACTCCTATATAAGTACTCAATGACCCCATGTGACCCACCCTAGTCCTATATAAGTACTCAATGACCCCATGTGACCCACCCTAGTCCTATATAAGTACTCAATGACCCCATGAGACCCACCCTAGTCCTTTATAAGTACTAAATGACCCCATGTGACCCACCCTAGTCCTATATAAGTTGTCAACGACCCCATGTGACCCACCGTATTCCTATATAAGTACTCAATGACCCCATGAGACCCACCCTAGTCCTTTATAAGTACTAAATGACCCCATGTGACCCACCCTAGTCCTATATAAGTTCTCAACGACCCCATGTGACCCACCCTAGTCCTATATAAGTACTCAATGACCCCATGTGACTTCCCCTTAGTTCTATATAAGTACTCAATGACCCCATGTGACCCCCCTTGTCCTATATAAGTACTCAATGACCCCATGTGACCCACCCCCTGCTCCTATATAAGTACTCAATGACGGCATGTGACCCACCCTAGTCCTATATAAGTACTCAATGACCCCATGTGATCCACCCTAGCCGTATATAAGTACTCAATGACCCCATGTGACCCACCCTAGACCTATATAAGTACTCAATGACCCCATGTGACCCCCCCTAGTCCTATATAAGTACTCAATGACCCCAGGTCAGCTACCCTACTCCTATATAAGTACTCAATAACCCCTTGTGACCCACCCTAGTCCTATATAAGTACTCAAAGGCCCCATGTGACCCACCCTAGTCCTATATAAGTACTCAATGACCCCATGTGACACACCCTAGTCCTATATAAGTACTCAATGGCCCCATGTGACCCCCTAGTCCTATATAAGTACTCAATGACCCCAGGTCAGCTACCCTACTCCTTTATAAGTACTCAATGACGGCATGTGACCCACCCTAGTCCTATATAAGTACTCAATGACCCCATGTGATCCACCCTAGCCCTATATAAGTACTCAATGACCCCATGTGACCCACCCTAGACCTATATAAGTACTCAATGACCCCATGTGACCCCCCCTAGTCCTATATAAGTACTCAATGACCCCAGGTCAGCTACCCTACTCCTATATAAGTACTCAATAACCCCTTGTGACCCACCCTAGTCCTATATAAGTACTCAAAGGCCCCATGTGACCCACCCTAGTCCTATATAAGTACTCAATGGCCCCATGTGACCCACCCTAGTCCTATATAAGTACTCAATGACCGCATTTGACACCCCTTGTCTTATATAAGTACTCAATTACCCCATGTGACTTCCCCCTAGTCCTATATAAGTACTCAATGACCCCATGTGACCCCCTCTTGTCTTATATAAGTACTCAATGACCCCATGTGACTTCCCCCTAGTCCTATATAAGTACTCAATGGCCCCATGTGACCCACCCTAGTCCTATATAAGTACTCAATGACCGCATGTGACCCCCCCTTGTCTTATATAAGTACTCAATGACCCCATGTGACTTCCCCCTAGTCCTATATAAGTACTCAATGACCCCAGGTCAGCTACCCTACTCCTATATAAGTACTCAATGACCCCTTGTGACCCACCCTAGTCCTATATAAGTACTCAATGGCCCCATGTGACCCACCCTAGTCCTATATAAGTACTCAATGACCCCATGTGACTTCCCCCTAGTCCTATATAAGTACTCAATGACCCCAGGTCAGCCTCCCTACTCCTATATAAGTACTCAATGACCCCTTGTGACCCACCCTAGTCCTATATAAGTACACAATGGCCCCATGTGACCCATCCTAGTCCTATATAAGTACTCAATGACCGCATGTGACCCCCCCTTGTCTTATATAAGTACTCAATGACCCCATGTGACTTCCCCCTAGTCCTATATAAGTACTCAATGAACCCTTGTGACCCCCCCCTAGTCCTATATAAGTACTCAATGACCCCACGTGACACCCCTAGTCCTATATAAGTACTCAATGACCCCATGGGACCCATCGTAGTCCTATATAAGTTCTCAATGACCCCATGTGACCCCCCCTAGTCCTATATATGTACTCAATGACCCCATGGGACCCACCGTAGTCCTATATAAGTTCTCAATGACCCCATGTGACCCCCCCTAGTCCTATATATGTACTCTATGACCCTATGTGACCCACTCTAGTCCTATATAAGTAATCAATGACCCCATGTGAACCCCCCTAGTCCTATATAAGTACTCAATGACCCCATGTGACCCACCCTAGTCCTATATAAGTACTCAATGACCCCATGTGACCCACCCTAGTCCTATATAAGTACTCAATGACCCCATGAGACCCACCCTAGTCCTTTATAAGTACTAAATGACCCCATGTGACCCACCCTAGTCCTATATAAGTTCTCAACGACCCCATGTGAACCACCCTAGTCCTATATAAGTACTCAATGACCCCATGTGACTTCCCCCTAGTTCTATATAAGTACTCAATGACCCCATGTGACCCCCCCCCCTAGTCCTATATAAGTACTCAATGACCCCATGTGATCCACCCTAGTCCTATATAAGTACTAAATGACCCCATGTGACCCACCCTAGTCCTATATAAGTTCTCAACGACCCCATGTGACCCACCCTAGTCCTATATAAGTACTCAATGACCCCATGTGACTTCCCCTTAGTTCTATATAAGTACTCAATGACCCCATGTGACCCCCCTTGTCCTATATAAGTACTCAATGACCCCATGTGACCCACCCCCTGCTCCTATATAAGTACTCAATGACGGCATGTGACCCACCCTAGTCCTATATAAGTACTCAATGACCCCATGTGATCCACCCTAGCCCTATATAAGTACTCAATGACCCCATGTGACCCACCCTAGACCTATATAAGTACTCAATGACCCCATGTGACCCCCCCTAGTCCTATATAAGTACTCAATGACCCCAGGTCAGCTACCCTACTCCTATATAAGTACTCAATAACCCCTTGTGACCCACCCTAGTCCTATATAAGTACTCAAAGGCCCCATGTGACCCACCCTAGTCCTATATAAGTACTCAATGACCCCATGTGACACACCCTAGTCCTATATAAGTACTCAATGGCCCCATGTGACCCCCCTAGTCCTATATAAGTACTCAATGACCCCAGGTCAGCTACCCTACTCCTTTATAAGTACTCAATGACGGCATGTGACCCACCCTAGTCCTATATAAGTACTCAATGACCCCATGTGATCCACCCTAGCCCTATATAAGTACTCAATGACCCCATGTGACCCACCCTAGACCTATATAAGTACTCAATGACCCCATGTGACCCCCCCTAGTCCTATATAAGTACTCAATGACCCCAGGTCAGCTACCCTACTCCTATATAAGTACTCAATAACCCCTTGTGACCCACCCTAGTCCTATATAAGTACTCAAAGGCCCCATGTGACCCACCCTAGTCCTATATAAGTACTCAATGGCCCCATGTGACCCACCCTAGTCCTATATAAGTACTCAATGACCGCATTTGACACCCCTTGTCTTATATAAGTACTCAATTACCCCATGTGACTTCCCCCTAGTCCTATATAAGTACTCAATGACCCCATGTGACCCCCTCTTGTCTTATATAAGTACTCAATGACCCCATGTGACTTCCCCCTAGTCCTATATAAGTACTCAATGGCCCCATGTGACCCACCCTAGTCCTATATAAGTACTCAATGACCGCATGTGACCCCCCCTTGACTTATATAAGTACTCAATGACCCCATGTGACTTCCCCCTAGTCCTATATAAGTACTCAATGACCCCAGGTCAGCTACACTACTCCTATATAAGTACTCAATGACCCCTTGTGACCCACCCTAGTCCTATATAAGTACTCAATGGCCCCATGTGACCCACCCTAGTCCTATATAAGTACTCAATGACCCCATGTGACTTCCCCCTAGTCCTATATAAGTACTCAATGACCCCAGGTCAGCCTCCCTACTCCTATATAAGTACTCAATGACCCCTTGTGACCCACCCTAGTCCTATATAAGTACACAATGGCCCCATGTGACCCATCCTAGTCCTATATAAGTACTCAATGACCGCATGTGACCCCCCCCTTGTCTTATATAAGTACTCAATGACCCCATGTGACTTCCCCCTAGTCCTATATAAGTACTCAATGAACCCTTGTGACCCCCCCTAGTCCTATATAAGTACTCAATGACCCCACGTGACACCCCTAGTCCTATATAAGTACTCAATGACCCCATGGGACCCATCGTAGTCCTATATAAGTTCTCAATGACCCCATGTGACCCCCCCTAGTCCTATATATGTACTCAATGACCCCATGGGACCCACCGTAGTCCTATATAAGTTCTCAATGACCCCATGTGACCCCCCCTAGTCCTATATATGTACTCTATGACCCTATGTGACCCACTCTAGTCCTATATAAGTAATCAATGACCCCATGTGAACCCCCCTAGTCCTATATAAGTACTCAATGACCCCATGTGACCCACCCTAGTCCTATATAAGTACTCAATGACCCCATGTGACCCACCCTAGTCCTATATAAGTACTCAATGACCCCATGAGACCCACCCTAGTCCTTTATAAGTACTAAATGACCCCATGTGACCCACCCTAGTCCTATATAAGTTCTCAACGACCCCATGTGAACCACCCTAGTCCTATATAAGTACTCAATGACCCCATGTGACTTCCCCCTAGTTCTATATAAGTACTCAATGACCCCATGTGACCCCCCCCCCCCTAGTCCTATATAAGTACTCAATGACCCCATGTGATCCACCCTAGTCCTATATAAGTACTCAATGACCCCATGTGACCCACCCTAGAACTATATAAGTACCCAATGACCCCATGTGACCCACCCTAGTCCTATATAAGTAAACAATGACCCCATGTGACCCCCCCCTAGTCCTATGTAAGTACTCAATGATCCCATGTGATCCACCCTAGTCCTATATAAGTACTCAATGACCCCATGTGACCCACCCTAGTCGTATATAAGTACTCAATGACCCCATGTGACCCCCCCTAGTCCTATATAAGTACTCAATGACCCCAGGTCAGCTTCCCTACTCCTATATAAGTACTCAATGACCCCTTGTGACCCACCCTAGTCCTATATAAGTACTCAATGGCCCCATGTGACCCACCCTAGTCCTATATAAGTACTCAATGACCGCATGTGACCCCCTCTTGTCTTATATAAGTACTCAATGACCCCATGTGACTTCCCCCTAGTCCTATATAAGAATTCAATGACCCCATGTGACCCCCCCTAGTCATATATAAGTACTCAATGACACATGTGACCCCCCCTAGTCTTATATAAGTACTCAACGACCCCATGGGACCCACCGTAGTCCTATATAAGTTCTCAATGACCCCATGTGACCCCCCTAGTCCTATATATATACTCAATGACCCCATGTGACCCCCCCCCCCCTAGTCCTATATAAGTACACAATGACCCCATGTGACCCCCCCCTAGTCCTATATAAGTACTCAATGACCCCATGTGATCCACCCTAGTCCTATATAAGTACTCAATGACACCATGTGACCCACCCTAGTCCTATATGAGTACTCAATGACCCCAGGTCAGCTACCCTACTCCTATATAAGTACCCAATAACCCCATGTGACCCACCCTAGTCCTATATAAGTACACAATGACACCATGTGACCCCCCCCCTAGTCCTATATAAGTACTCAATGACCCCATGTGATCCACCCTAGTCCTATATAAGTACTCAATGGCCCCATGTGACCCACCCTAGTCCTATATAAGTACTCAATGACCGCATGTGACCCCCCCTTGTCTTATATAAGTACTCAATGACCCCATGTGATCCACCCTAGTCCTATATAAGTACTCAATGAACCCTTGTGACCCCCAATAGTCCTATATAAGTACTCATTGACCCCACGTGACCCCCCTAGTCCTATATAAGTACTCAATGACCCCATGGGACCCACCGTAGTCCTATATAAGTTCCCAATGACCCCATGTGACCCCCCCTAGTCCTATATATGTACTCAATGACCCCATGGGACCCACCGTAGTCCTATATAAGTTCTCAATGACCCCATGTGACCCCCCCTAGTCCTATATATGTACTCTATGACCCTATGTTACCCACTCTAGTCCTATATAAGTAATCAATGACCCCATGTGAACCCCCCTAGTATTATATAAGTACTCAATGACCCCAGGTCAGCTACCCTACTCCTATATAAGTACCCAATGACCCCATGTGACCCACCCTAGTCCTATATAAGTACACAATGACCCCATGTGACCCCCCCCCCCTAGTCCTATATAAGTACACAATGACCCCATGTGATCCACCCTAGTCCTATATAAGTACACAATGGCCCCATGTGACCCACCCTAGTCCTATATAAGTACTCAATGACCGCATGTGACCCCCCCTTGTCTTATATAAGTACTCAATGACCCCATGTGACTTCCCCCTAGTCCTATATAAGTACTCACTGAACCCTTGTGACCCCCCCTAGTCCTATATAAGTACTCAATAACCCCACGTGACACCCCTAGTCCTATATAAGTACTCAATGACCCCATGGGACCCACCGTAGTCCTATATAAGTTCTCAATGACCCCATGTGACCCCCCCTAGTCCTATATATGTACTCAATGACCCCATTGGACCCACCGTAGTCCTATATAAGTTCTCAATGACCTCATGTGACCCCCCCTAGTCCTATATATGTACTCTATGACCCTATGTGACCCACTCTAGTCCTATATAAGTAATCAATGACCCCATGTGAACCCCCCTAGTCCTATATAAGTACTCAATGACCCCATGTGACCCACCCTAGTCATATATAAGTACTCAATGACCCCATGTGACCCACCCTAGTCCTATATAAGTACTCAATGACCCCTTGTGACCCACCCTAGTCCTATATAAGTACCCAATGGCCCCATGTGTCCCACCCTAGTCCTATATAAGTAAACAATGACCCCATGTGACCCCCCTCCCTAGTCCTATATAAGTACTCAATGACCCCATGTGATCCACCCTAGTCCTATATAAGTACTCAATGACCCCTTGTGACCCACCCTAGTCCTATATAAGTACCCAATGACCCCATGTGTCCCACCCTAGTCCTATATAAGTAAACAATGACCCCATGTGACCCCCCCCCCCTAGTCCTATATAAGTACTCAATGACCCCATGTGACTTCCCCTTAGTTCTATATAAGTTCTCAATGACCCCATGTGACCCCCCCCCCTAGTCCTATATAAGTACTCAATGACCCCAGGTCAGCTACCCTACTCCTATATAAGTACTCAATGACCCCATGTGACCCACCCTAGACCTATATAAGTACCCAATGACCCCATGTGACCCACCCTAGTCCTATATAAGTAAACAATGACCCCATGTGACCCCCCCCCCCTAGTCCTATGTAAGTACTCAATGACCCCATGTGATCCACCCTAGTCCTATATAAGTACTCAATGACCCCATGTGACCCACCCTAGTCCTATATAAGTACTCAATGACCCCATGTGACCCCCCCCAGTCCTATATAAGTACTCAATGACCCCAGGTCAGCTACCCTACTCCTATATAAGTACTCAATGACCCCTTGTGACCCACCCTAGTACTATATAAGTACTCAATGGCCCCATGTGACCCACCCTAGTCCTATATAAGTACTCAATGACCCCATGTGACCCCCCCTAGTCCTATATAAGTACTCAATGACCCCAGGTCAGCTACCCTAGTCCTATATAAGTACTCAATGACCCCTTGTGACCCACCCTAGTCCTATATAAGTACTCAATGGCCCCATGTGACCCACCCTAGTCCTATATAAGTACTCAATGACCGCATGTGACCCCCCCTAGTCTTATATAAGTACTCAACGACCCCATGGGACCCACCGTAGTCCTATATAAGTTCTCAATGACCCCATGTGACCCCCTCCCCCTAGTCTTATATAAGTACTCAATGACCGCATTTGACACCCCTTGTCTTATATAAGTACTCAATGACTCCATGTGACTTCCCCCTAGTCCTATATAAGTACTCAATGACCCCATGTGACCCCCCTAGACCTATATAAGTACTCAATGATCCCATGTGACCCTCCCTAGTCCTGTATAAGTACTCAATGACCCCATGGGACCCACCGTAGTCCTATATAAGTTCTCAATGACCCCATGTGACCCCCCCTAGTCCTATATATGTACTCAATGACCCCACGGGACCCCCCCTAGCCCTATATAAGTACTCAATGACCCCATGTGACCCACCCTATTCCTATATATGTACTCTATGACCCCATGTGATCCACTCTAGTCCTATATAAGTAATCAATGACCCCATGTGACTTCCCCCTAGTCCTATATAAGAATTCAATGACCGCATGTGACCCCCCCTAGTCCTATATAAGTACTCAATGACCCCATGTGACCCCCCCTAGTCTTATATAAGTACTCAATGACCCCATGGGACCCACCGTAGTCCTATATAAGTTCTCAATGACTCCATGTGACCCCCCCCCCCTAGTCCTATATATGTACTCTATGACCCCATGTGACCCACTCTAGTCCTATATAAGTAATCAATGACCCCATGTGACCCACCCTAGTCCTATATAAGTACTCAATGACCCCAGGTCAGCTACCCTACTCCTATATAAGTACTCAATGACCCCTTGTGACCCACCCTAGTCCTATATAAGTACTCAATGGCCCCATGTGACCCACCCTAGTCCTATATAAGTACTCAATGACCGCATGTGACCCCCCTAGTCTTATATAAGTACTCAACGACCCCATGGGACCCACCGTAGTCCTATATAAGTTCTCAATGACCCCATGTGACCCCCCTAGTCCTATATATATACTCAATGACCCCATGGGACCCACCGTAGTCCTATATAAGTTCTCAATGACCCCATGTGACTTCCCCCTATTCCTATATAAGAATTCAATGACCCCATGTGACCCCCCTAGTCCTATATAAGTACTCAATGACCCCATGTGACCCACCCTACTCCTATATAAGTACTCAATGACCGCATGTGACCCACCCTAGTCCTATATAAGTACACAATGACCCCATGAGACCCACCCTAGTCCTTTATAAGTACTAAATGACCCCATGTGACCCACCCTAGTCCTAAATAAGTTCTCAACGACCCCATGTGACCCACCCTAGTCCTATATAAGTACTCAATGGCCCCATGTGACCCACCCTAGTCCTATATAAGTACTCAATGACCGCATGTGACCCCCCCTAGTCTTATATAAGTACTCAACGACCCCATGGGACCCACCGTAGTCCTATATAAGTTCTCAATGACCCCATGTGACCCCCCCTAGTCCTATATATGTACTCAATGACCCCACGGGACCCCCCCTAGCCCTATATAAGTACTCAATGACCCCATGTGACCCACCCTATTCCTATATATGTACTCTATGACCCCATGTGATCCACTCTAGTCCTATATAAGTAATCAATGACCCCATGTGACTTCCCCCTAGTCCTATATAAGAATTCAATGACCGCATGTGACCCCCCCTAGTCCTATATAAGTACTCAATGACCCCATGTGACCCCCCCTAGTCTTATATAAGTACTCAATGACCCCATGGGACCCACCGTAGTCCTATATAAGTTCTCAATGACCCCATGTGACCCCCCCCCCTAGTCCTATATATGTACTCTATGACCCCATGTGACCCACTCTAGTCCTATATAAGTAATCAATGACCCCATGTGACCCACCCTAGTCCTATATAAGTACTCAATGACCCCATGTGACCCCCCCTAGTCCTATATAAGTACTCAATGACCCCAGGTCAGCTACCCTACTCCTATATAAGTACTCAATGACCCCTTGTGACCCACCCTAGTCCTATATAAGTACTCAATGGCCCCATGTGACCCACCCTAGTCCTATATAAGTACTCAATGACCGCATGTGACCCCCCCTAGTCTTATATAAGTACTCAACGACCCCATGGGACCCACCGTAGTCCTATATAAGTTCTCAATGACCTCATGTGACCCCCCTAGTCCTATATATATACTCAATGACCCCATGGGACCCACCGTAGTACTATATAAGTTCTCAATGACCCCATGTGACTTCCCCCTATTCCTATATAAGAATTCAATGACCCCATGTGACCCCCCTATTCCTATATAAGTACTCAATGACCCCATGTGACCCACCCTACTCCTATATAAGTACTCAATGACCGCATGTGACCCACCCTAGTCCTATATAAGTACACAATGACCCCATGAGACCCACCCTAGTCCTTTATAAGTACTAAATGACCCCATGTGACCCACCCTAGTCCTATATAAGTTCTCAACGACCCCATGTGACCCACCCTAGTCCTATATAAGTACTCAATGACCCCATGTGACTTCCCCCTAGTTCTATATAAGTACTCAATGACCCCATGTGCCCCCCCCCCTAGTCCTATATAAGTACTCAATGACCCCATGAGATCCACCCTAGTCCTATATAAGTACTCAATGACCCCATGTGACCCACCCTAGTCCTATATAAGTACCCAATGACCCCATGTGACCCACCCTAGTCCTATATAAGTACACAATGACCCCATGTGACCCCCCCCCCCCTAGTCCTATATAAGTACTCAATGGCCCCATGTGACCCACCCTAGTCCTATATATGTACTCAATGACCGCATGTGACCCCCCCTTGTCTTATATAAGTACTCAATGACCCCATGTGACTTCCCCCTAGTCCTATATAAGTACTCAATGAACCCTTGTGACCCCCCCTAGTCCTATATAAGTACTCAATGACACCATGTGACCCCCCTAGTCCTATATATGTACTATATGACCCTATGTGACCCACTCTAGTCCTATATAAGTAATCAATGACCCCATGTGAACCCCCCTAGTCCTATATAAGTACTCAATGACCCCATGTGACCCACCCTACTCCTATATAAGTACTCAATGACCCCATGGGACCCACCGTAGTCCTATATAAGTTCTCAATGACCCCATGTGACTTCCCCCTATTCCTATATAAGAATTCAATGACCCCATGTGACCCCCCTAGTCCTATATAAGTACTCAATGACCCCATGTGACCCACCCTATTCCTATATAAGTACTCAATGACCGCATGTGACCCACCCTAGTCCTATATAAGTACACAATGACCCCATGAGACCCACCCTAGTCCTTTATAAGTACTAAATGACCCCATGTGACCCACCCTAGTCCTATATAAGTTCTCAACGACCCCATGTGACCCACCCTAGTCCTATATAAGTACTCAATGACCCCATGTGACTTCCCCCTAGTTCTATATAAGTACTCAATGACCCCATGTGACTTCCCCCTAGTCCTATATAAGAATTCAATGACCGCATGTGACCCCCCCTAGTCCTATATAAGTACTCAATGACCCCATGTGACCCCCCCTAGTCCTATATAAGTACTCAATGACCCCATGTGATCCACCCTAGTCCTATATAAGTACTCAATGGCCCCATGTGACCCACCCTAGTCCTATATATGTACTCAATGACCGCATGTGACCCCCCCTTGTCTTATATAAGTACTCAATGACCCCATGTGACTTCCCCCTAGTCCTATATAAGTACTCAATGAACCCTTGTGACCCCCCCTAGTCCTATATAAGTACTCAATGACACCATGTGACCCCCCTAGTCCTATATATGTACTATATGACCCTATGTGACCCACTCTAGTCCTATATAAGTAATCAATGACCCCATGTGAACCCCCCTAGTCCTATATAAGTACTCAATGACCCCATGTGACCCACCCTACTCCTATATAAGTACTCAATGACCCCATGTGACCCACCCTAGTCCTATATAAGTACTCAATGACCCCATGTGACCCACCCTAGTCCTATATAAGTACTCAATGACCCCATGAGACCCACCCTAGTCCTTTATAAGTACTAAATGACCCCATGTGACCCACCCTAGTCCTATATAAGTTGTCAACGACCCCATGTGACCCACCCTAGTCCTATATAAGTACTCAATGACCCCATGAGACCCACCCTAGTCCTTTATAAGTACTAAATGACCCCATGTGACCCACCCTAGTCCTATATAAGTTCTCAACGACCCCATGTGACCCACCCTAGTCCTATATAAGTACTCAATGACCCCATGTGACTTCCCCTTAGTTCTATATAAGTACTCAATGACCCCATGTGACCCCCCTTGTCCTATATAAGTACTCAATGACCCCATGTGACCCACCCCCTGCTCCTATATAAGTACTCAATGACGGCATGTGACCCACCCTAGTCCTATATAAGTACTCAATGACCCCATGTGATCCACCCTAGCCCTATATAAGTACTCAATGACCCCATGTGACCCACCCTAGACCTATATAAGTACTCAATGACCCCATGTGACCCCCCCTAGTCCTATATAAGTACTCAATGACCCCAGGTCAGCTACCCTACTCCTATATAAGTACTCAATAACCCCTTGTGACCCACCCTAGTCCTATATAAGTACTCAAAGGCCCCATGTGACCCACCCTAGTCCTATATAAGTACTCAATGACCCCATGTGACACACCCTAGTCCTATATAAGTACTCAATGGCCCCATGTGACCCCCCTAGTCCTATATAAGTACTCAATGACCCCAGGTCAGCTACCCTACTCCTTTATAAGTACTCAATGACGGCATGTGACCCACCCTAGTCCTATATAAGTACTCAATGACCCCATGTGATCCACCCTAGCCCTATATAAGTACTCAATGACCCCATGTGACCCACCCTAGACCTATATAAGTACTCAATGACCCCATGTGACCCCCCCTAGTCCTATATAAGTACTCAATGACCCCAGGTCAGCTACCCTACTCCTATATAAGTACTCAATAACCCCTTGTGACCCACCCTAGTCCTATATAAGTACTCAAAGGCCCCATGTGACCCACCCTAGTCCTATATAAGTACTCAATGGCCCCATGTGACCCACCCTAGTCCTATATAAGTACTCAATGACCGCATTTGACACCCCTTGTCTTATATAAGTACTCAATTACCCCATGTGACTTCCCCCTAGTCCTATATAAGTACTCAATGACCCCATGTGACCCCCTCTTGTCTTATATAAGTACTCAATGACCCCATGTGACTTCCCCCTAGTCCTATATAAGTACTCAATGGCCCCATGTGACCCACCCTAGTCCTATATAAGTACTCAATGACCGCATGTGACCCCCCCTTGTCTTATATAAGTACTCAATGACCCCATGTGACTTCCCCCTAGTCCTATATAAGTACTCAATGACCCCAGGTCAGCTACCCTACTCCTATATAAGTACTCAATGACCCCTTGTGACCCACCCTAGTCCTATATAAGTACTCAATGGCCCCATGTGACCCACCCTAGTCCTATATAAGTACTCAATGACCCCATGTGACTTCCCCCTAGTCCTATATAAGTACTCAATGACCCCAGGTCAGCCTCCCTACTCCTATATAAGTACTCAATGACCCCTTGTGACCCACCCTAGTCCTATATAAGTACACAATGGCCCCATGTGACCCATCCTAGTCCTATATAAGTACTCAATGACCGCATGTGACCCCCCCTTGTCTTATATAAGTACTCAATGACCCCATGTGACTTCCCCCTAGTCCTATATAAGTACTCAATGAACCCTTGTGACCCCCCCTAGTCCTATATAAGTACTCAATGACCCCACGTGACACCCCTAGTCCTATATAAGTACTCAATGACCCCATGGGACCCATCGTAGTCCTATATAAGTTCTCAATGACCCCATGTGACCCCCCCTAGTCCTATATATGTACTCAATGACCCCATGGGACCCACCGTAGTCCTATATAAGTTCTCAATGACCCCATGTGACCCCCCCTAGTCCTATATATGTACTCTATGACCCTATGTGACCCACTCTAGTCCTATATAAGTAATCAATGACCCCATGTGAACCCCCCTAGTCCTATATAAGTACTCAATGACCCCATGTGACCCACCCTAGTCCTATATAAGTACTCAATGACCCCATGTGACCCACCCTAGTCCTATATAAGTACTCAATGACCCCATGAGACCCACCCTAGTCCTTTATAAGTACTAAATGACCCCATGTGACCCACCCTAGTCCTATATAAGTTCTCAACGACCCCATGTGAACCACCCTAGTCCTATATAAGTACTCAATGACCCCATGTGACTTCCCCCTAGTTCTATATAAGTACTCAATGACCCCATGTGACCCCCCCCCCCCTAGTCCTATATAAGTACTCAATGACCCCATGTGATCCACCCTAGTCCTATATAAGTACTCAATGACCCCATGTGACCCACCCTAGAACTATATAAGTACCCAATGACCCCATGTGACCCACCCTAGTCCTATATAAGTAAACAATGACCCCATGTGACCCCCCCCTAGTCCTATGTAAGTACTCAATGATCCCATGTGATCCACCCTAGTCCTATATAAGTACTCAATGACCCCATGTGACCCACCCTAGTCGTATATAAGTACTCAATGACCCCATGTGACCCCCCCTAGTCCTATATAAGTACTCAATGACCCCAGGTCAGCTTCCCTACTCCTATATAAGTACTCAATGACCCCTTGTGACCCACCCTAGTCCTATATAAGTACTCAATGGCCCCATGTGACCCACCCTAGTCCTATATAAGTACTCAATGACCGCATGTGACCCCCTCTTGTCTTATATAAGTACTCAATGACCCCATGTGACTTCCCCCTAGTCCTATATAAGAATTCAATGACCCCATGTGACCCCCCCTAGTCATATATAAGTACTCAATGACACATGTGACCCCCCCTAGTCTTATATAAGTACTCAACGACCCCATGGGACCCACCGTAGTCCTATATAAGTTCTCAATGACCCCATGTGACCCCCCTAGTCCTATATATATACTCAATGACCCCATGTGACCCCCCCCCCTAGTCCTATATAAGTACACAATGACCCCATGTGACCCCCCCCTAGTCCTATATAAGTACTCAATGACCCCATGTGATCCACCCTAGTCCTATATAAGTACTCAATGACACCATGTGACCCACCCTAGTCCTATATGAGTACTCAATGACCCCAGGTCAGCTACCCTACTCCTATATAAGTACCCAATAACCCCATGTGACCCACCCTAGTCCTATATAAGTACACAATGACACCATGTGACCCCCCCCCTAGTCCTATATAAGTACTCAATGACCCCATGTGATCCACCCTAGTCCTATATAAGTACTCAATGGCCCCATGTGACCCACCCTAGTCCTATATAAGTACTCAATGACCGCATGTGACCCCCCCTTGTCTTATATAAGTACTCAATGACCCCATGTGATCCACCCTAGTCCTATATAAGTACTCAATGAACCCTTGTGACCCCCAATAGTCCTATATAAGTACTCATTGACCCCACGTGACCCCCCTAGTCCTATATAAGTACTCAATGACCCCATGGGACCCACCGTAGTCCTATATAAGTTCCCAATGACCCCATGTGACCCCCCCTAGTCCTATATATGTACTCAATGACCCCATGGGACCCACCGTAGTCCTATATAAGTTCTCAATGACCCCATGTGACCCCCCCTAGTCCTATATATGTACTCTATGACCCTATGTTACCCACTCTAGTCCTATATAAGTAATCAATGACCCCATGTGAACCCCCCTAGTATTATATAAGTACTCAATGACCCCAGGTCAGCTACCCTACTCCTATATAAGTACCCAATGACCCCATGTGACCCACCCTAGTCCTATATAAGTACACAATGACCCCATGTGACCCCCCCCCTAGTCCTATATAAGTACACAATGACCCCATGTGATCCACCCTAGTCCTATATAAGTACACAATGGCCCCATGTGACCCACCCTAGTCCTATATAAGTACTCAATGACCGCATGTGACCCCCCCTTGTCTTATATAAGTACTCAATGACCCCATGTGACTTCCCCCTAGTCCTATATAAGTACTCACTGAACCCTTGTGACCCCCCCTAGTCCTATATAAGTACTCAATAACCCCACGTGACACCCCTAGTCCTATATAAGTACTCAATGACCCCATGGGACCCACCGTAGTCCTATATAAGTTCTCAATGACCCCATGTGACCCCCCCTAGTCCTATATATGTACTCAATGACCCCATGGGACCCACCGTAGTCCTATATAAGTTCTCAATGACCTCATGTGACCCCCCCTAGTCCTATATATGTACTCTATGACCCTATGTGACCCACTCTAGTCCTATATAAGTAATCAATGACCCCATGTGAACCCCCCTAGTCCTATATAAGTACTCAATGACCCCATGTGAACCCCCCTAGTCCTATATAAGTACTCAATGACCCCATGTGACCCACCCTAGTCATATATAAGTACTCAATGACCCCATGTGACCCACCCTAGTCCTATATAAGTACTCAATGACCCCTTGTGACCCACCCTAGTCCTATATAAGTACCCAATGACCCCATGTGTCCCACCCTAGTCCTATATAAGTAAACAATGACCCCATGTGACCCCCCCCCCTAGTCCTATATAAGTACTCAATGACCCCATGTGATCCACCCTAGTCCTATATAAGTACTCAATGACCCCATGTGACCCACCCTAGTCCTATATAAGTACTCAATGACCCCATGTGACCCCCCCTAGTCCTATATAAGTACTCAATGACCCCAGGTCAGCTACCCTACTCCTATATAAGTACTCAATGACCCCTTGTGACCCACCCTAGTCCTATATAAGTACTCAAAGGCCCCATGTGACCCACCCGAGTCCTATATAAGTACTCAATGACCGCATGTGACCCCCCCCCCTTGTCTTATATAAGTACTCAATGACTCCATGTGACTTCCCCCTAGTCCTATATAAGTATTCAATGACCCCATGTGACCCCCCCTAGTCCTATATAAGTATATAATGACACCATGTGACCCCCCCCTAGTCTTATATAAGTACTCAATGACCCCATGGGACCCACCGTAGTCCTATATAAGTTCTCAATGACCCCATGTGACCCCCCCTTGTCCTATATATATACTCAATGACCCCATGGGACCCACCGTAGTCCTATATAAGTTCTCAATGACCCCATGTGACCCCCCCTAGTCCATTATATGTACTCTATGACCCCATGTGACTTCCCCCTAGTCCTATATAAGAATTCAATGACACCATGTGACCCCCCCTAGTCCTATATAAGTACTCAATGACCCCATGTGACCCACCCTAGTCCTATATAAGTACTCAATGACCCCATGTGACCCACCCTAGTCCTATATAAGTACTCAATGGCCCCATGTGACCACCCCTAGTCCTATATAAGTACTCAATGACCCCAGGTCAGCTACCCTACTCCTTAATAAGTACTCAATGACCCCATGTGACCCACCCTAGTCCTATATAAGTACTCAATGGCCCCATGTGACCCACCCTAGTCCTATATAAGTACTCAATGACCGCATTTGACCCCCCCTTGTCTTATATAAGTACTCAATGACCCCATGTGACTTCCCCCTAGTCCTATATAAGTACTCAATGACCCCATGTGACCCCCCTAGACCTATATAAGTACTCAATGATCCCATGTGACCCTCCCTAGTCCTGTATAAGTACTCAATAACCCCTTGGGACACACCGTAGTCCTATATAAGTTCTCAATGACCCCATGTGACCCCCCCTAGTCCTACATATGTACTCAATGAACCCACGGGACCCCCCCCCTAGTCCTATATAAGTACTCAATGACCCCATGTGACCCACCTTATTCCTATATATGTACTCTATGACCCCATGTGACCCACTCTAGTCCTATATAAGTAATCAATGACCCCATGTGACCCCCCCTAGTCCTATATAAGTACTCAATGACCCCATGTGACCCACCCTAGTCCTTTATAAGAACTAAATGACCCCATGTGACCCACCCTAGTCCTATATAAGTACTCAATGACCCCATGAGACCCACCCTAGTCCTTTATAAGAACTAAATGACCCCATGTGACCCACCCTAGTCCTATATAAGTTCTCAACGACCCCATGTGACCCACACTAGTCCTATATAAGTACTCAATGACCCCATGTGATTTCCCCCTAGTTCTATATAAGTACTCAATGACCCCATGTCATCCACCCTAGTCCTATATAAGTACTCAATGACCCCATGTGACCCACCCTAGTCCTATATAAGTACCCAATGTCCCCATGTGACCCACCCTAGTCCTATATAAGTAAACAATGACCCCATGTAACCCCTTCCCAAGTCCTATATAAGTACTCAATGACCCCATGTGATCCACCCTAGTCCTATATAAGTACTCAATCACCCCATGTGACCCACCCTAGTCCTATATAAGTACTCAATGACCCCATGTGACCCCCCCGAGTCCTATATAAGTACTCAATGATGCCAGGTCAGGTACCCTACTCCTATATAAGTACTCAATGACCCCTTGTGACCCACCCTAGTCCTATATAAATACTCAATGGCCCCATGTGACCCACCCTAGTCCTATATAAGTACTCAATGACCGCATGTGACCCCCCCCCTTGTCTTATATAAGTACTCAATGACCCCTTGTGACCCACCCTAGTCCTATATAAGTACTCAATGGCCCCATGTGACCCACCCTAGTCCTATATAAGTACTCAATGACCGCATGTGACCCCCCCTAGTCTTATATAAGTACTCAACGACCCCATGGGACCCACCGTAGTCCTATATAAGTTCTCAATGACCCCATGTGACCCCCCTAGTCCTATATATATACTCAATGACCCCATGGGACCCACCGTAGTCCTATATAAGTTCTCAATGACCCCATGTGACTTCCCCCTATTCCTATATAAGAATTCAATGACCCCATGTGACCCCCCTAGTCCTATATAAGTACTCAATGACCCCATGTGACCCACCCTACTCCTATATAAGTACTCAATGACCGCATGTGACCCACCCTAGTCCTATATAAGTACACAATGACCCCATGAGACCCACCCTAGTCCTTTATAAGTACTAAATGACCCCATGTGACCCACCCTAGTCCTAAATAAGTTCTCAACGACCCCATGTGACCCACCCTAGTCCTATATAAGTACTCAATGACCCCATGTGACTTCCCCCTAGTTCTATATAAGTACTCAATGACCCCATGTGACCCCCCCCCCTAGTCCTATATAAGTACTCAATGACCCCATGAGATCCACCCTAGTCCTATATAAGTACTCAATGACCCCATGTGACCCACCCTAGTCTTATATAAGTACCCAATGACCCACCCTAGTGCTATATAAGTACACAATGACCCCATGTGACCCCCCCCCCCCTAGTCCTATATAAGTACTCAATGGCCCCATGTGACCCACCCTAGTCCTATATATGTACTCAATGACCGCATGTGACCCCCCCTTGTCTTATATAAGTACTCAATGACCCCATGTGACTTCCCCCTAGTCCTATATAAGTACTCAATGAACCCTTGTGACCCCCCCTGGTCCTATATAAGTACTCAATGACACCATGTGACCCCCCTAGTCCTATATATGTACTATATGACCCTATGTGACCCACTCTAGTCCTATATAAGTAATCAATGACCCCATGTGAACCCCCCTAGTCCTATATAAGTACTCAATGACCCCATGTGACCCACCCTACTCCTATATAAGTACTCAATGACCCCATGGGACCCACCGTAGTCCTATATAAGTTCTCAATGACCCCATGTGACTTCCCCCTATTCCTATATAAGAATTCAATGACCCCATGTGACCCCCCTAGTCCTATATAAGTACTCAATGACCCCATGTGACCCACCCTACTCCTATATAAGTACTCAATTACCGCATGTGACCCACCCTAGTCCTATATAAGTACACAATGACCCCATGAGACCCACCCTAGTCCTTTATAAGTACTAAATGACCCCATGTGACCCACCCTAGTCCTATATAAGTTCTCAACGACCCCATGTGACCCACCCTAGTCCTATATAAGTACTCAATGACCCCATGTGACTTCCCCCTAGTTCTATATAAGTACTCAATGACCCCATGTGACTTCCCCCTAGTCCTATATAAGAATTCAATGACCACATGTGACCCCCCCTAGTCCTATATAAGTACTCAATGACCCCATGTGACCCCCCCTAGTCTTATATAAGTACTCAATGACCCCATGTGACCCCCCCTAGTCCTATATAAGTACTCAATGACCCCATGAGACCCACCCTAGTCCTTTATAAGTACTAAATGACCCCATGTGACCCACCCTAGTCCTATATAAGTTCTCAACGACACCATGTGACCCACCCTAGTCCTATATAAGTACTCAATGACCCCATGTGACTTCCCCCTAGTTCTATATAAGTACTCAATGACCCCATGTGACCCCCCCCCCCCCTAGTCCTATATAAGTACTCAATGACCCCATGTGATCCACCCTAGTCCTATATAAGTACTCAATGACCCCATGTGACCCACCCTAGAACTATATAAGTACCCAATGACCCCATGTGACCCACCCTAGTCCTATATAAGTAAACAATGACCCCATGTGACCCCCCCCTAGTCCTATGTAAGTACTCAATGACCCCATGTGATCCACCCTAGTCCTATATAAGTACTCAATGACCCCATGTGACCCACCCTAGTCCTATATAAGTACTCAATGACCCCAGGTCAGCTACCCTACTCCTATATAAGTACTCAATAACCCCTTGTGACCCACCCTAGTCCTATATAAGTACTCAAAGGCCCCATGTGACCCACCCTAGTCCTATATAAGTACTCAATGACCCCATGTGACACACCCTAGTCCTATATAAGTATTCAATGGCCCCATGTGACCCCCCTAGTCCTATATAAGTACTCAATGACCCCAGGTCAGCTACCCTACTCCTTAATAAGTACTCAATGACCCCATGTGACCCACCCTAGTCCTATATAAGTACTCAATGGCCCCATGTGACCCACCCTAGTCCTATATAAGTACTCAATGACCGCATTTGACACCCCTTGTCTTATATAAGTACTCAATTACCCCATGTGACTTCCCCCTAGTCCTATATAAGTACTCAATGACCCCATGTGACCCCCTCTTGTCTTATATAAGTACTCAATGACCCCATGTGATCCACCCTAGTCCTATATAAGTACACAATGGCCCCATGTGACCCACCCTAGTCCTATATAAGTACTCAATGACCGCATGTGACCCCCCCTTGTCTTATATAAGTACTCAATGACCCCATGTGACTTCCCCCTAGTCCTATATAAGTACTCAATGACCCCAGGTCAGCTACCCTACTCCTATATAAGTACTCAATGACCCCTTGTGACCCACCCTAGTCCTATATAAGTACTCAATGGCCCCATGTGACCCACCCTAGTCCTATATAAGTACTCAATGACCCCATGTGACTTCCCCCTAGTCCTATATAAGTACTCAATGACCCCAGGTCAGCTACCCTACTCCTATATAAGTACTCAATGACCCCTTGTGACCCACCCTAGTCCTATATAAGTACACAATGGCCCCATGTGACCCACCCTAGTCCTATATAAGTACTCAATGACCGCATGTGACCCCCCCTTGTCTTATATAAGTACTCAATGACCCCATGTGACTTCCCCCTAGTCCTATATAAGTACTCAATGAACCCTTGTGACCCCCCCTAGTCCTATATAAGTACTCAATGACCCCACGTGACACCCCTAGTCCTATATAAGTACTCAATGACCCCATGGGACCCACCGTAGTCCTATATAAGTTCTCAATGACCCCATGTGACCCCCCCTAGTCCTATATATGTACTCAATGACCCCATGGGACCCACCGTAGTCCTATATAAGTTCTCAATGACCCCATGTGACCCCCCCTAGTCCTATATATGTACTCTATGACCCTATGTGACCCAATCTAGTCCTATATAAGTAATCAATGACCCCATGTGAACCCCCCTAGTCCTATATAAGTACTCAATGACCCCATGTGACCCACCCTAGTCCTATATAAGTACTCAATGACCCCATGTGACCCACCCTAGTCCTATATAAGTACTCAATGACCCCATGAGACCCACCCTAGTCCTTTATAAGTACTAAATGACCCCATGTGACCCACCCTAGTCCTATATAAGTTCTCAACGACCCCATGTGACCCACCCTAGTCCTATATAAGTACTCAATGACCGTATGTGACCCCCCCCCCCCTTGTCTTATATAAGTACTCAATGACCCCATGTGACTTCCCCCTAGTCCTATATAAGTACTCAATGAACCCTTGTGACCCCCCCTAGTCCTATATAAGTACTCAATGACCCCACGTGACACCCCTAGTCCTATATAAGTACTCAATGACCCCATGGGACCCACCGTAGTCCTATATAAGTTCTCAATGACCCCATGTGACCCCCCCTAGTCCTATATATGTACTCAATGACCCCATGGGACCCACCGTAGTCCTATATAAGTTCTCAATGACCCCATGTGACCCCCCCTAGTCCTATATATGTACTCTATGACCCTATGTGACCCACTCTAGTCCTATATAAGTAATCAATGACCCCATGTGAACCCCCCTAGTCCTATATAAGTACTCAATGACCCCATGTGACCCACCCTAGTCCTATATAAGTACTCAATGACCCCATGTGACCCACCCTAGTCCTATATAAGTACTCAATGACCCCATGAGACCCACCCTAGTCCTTTATAAGTACTAAATGACCCCATGTGACCCACCCTAGTCCTATATAAGTTCTCAACGACCCCATGTGACCCACCCTAGTCCTATATAAGTACTCAATGACCCCATGTGACTTCCCCCTAGTTCTATATAAGTACTCAATGACCCCATGTGACCCACCCTAGAACTATATAAGTACCCAATGACCCCATGTGACCCACTCTAGTCCTATATAAGTAAACAATGACCCCATGTGACCCCCCCCTAGTCCTATGTAAGTACTCAATGACCCCATGTGATCCACCCTAGTCCTATATAAGTACTCAATGACCCCATGTGACCCACCCTAGTCCTATATAAGTACTCAATGACCCCATGTGACCCCCCCTAGTCCTATAAAAGTACTCAATGACCCCAGGTCAGCTTCCCTACTCCTATATAAGTACTCAATGACCCCTTGTGACCCACCCTAGTCCTATATAAGTACTCAATGGCCCCATGTGACCCACCCTAGTCCTATATAAGTACTCAATGACCGCATGTGACCCCCTCTTGTCTTATATAAGTACTCAATGACCCCATGTGACTTCCCCCTAGTCCTATATAAGAATTCAATGACCCCATGTGACCCCCCCTAGTCATATATAAGTACTCAATGACCCATGTGACCCCCCCTAGTCTTATATAAGTACTCAACGACCCCATGGGACCCACCGTAGTCCTATATAAGTTCTCAATGACCCCATGTGACCCCCCTAGTCCTATATATATACTCAATGACCCCATGTGACCCCCCCCCCTAGTCCTATATAAGTACACAATGACCCCATGTGACCCCCCCCTAGTCCTATATAAGTACTCAATGACCCCATGTGATCCACCCTAGTCCTATATAAGTACTCAATGACACCATGTGACCCACCCTAGTCCTATATGAGTACTCAATGACCCCATGTGACCCCCCCTAGTATTATATAAGTACTCAATGACCCCAGGTCAGCTACCCTACTCCTATATAAGTACCCAATAACCCCATGTGACCCACCCTAGTCCTATATAAGTACACAATGACACCATGTGACCCCCCCCCTAGTCCTATATAAGTACTCAATGACCCCATGTGATCCACCCTAGTCCTATATAAGTACTCAATGGCCCCATGTGACCCACCCTAGTCCTATATAAGTACTCAATGACCGCATGTGACCCCCCCTTGTCTTATATAAGTACTCAATGACCCCATGTGATCCACCCTAGTCCTATATAAGTACTCAATGAACCCTTGTGACCCCCCCTAGTCCTATATAAGTACTCATTGACCCCACGTGACACCCCTAGTCCTATATAAGTACTCAATGACCCCATGGGACCCACCGTAGTCCTATATAAGTTCCCAATGACCCCATGTGACCCCCCCTAGTCCTATATATGTACTCAATGACCCCATGGGACCCACCGTAGTCCTATATAAGTTCTCAATGACCCCATGTGACCCCCCCTAGTCCTATATAAGTACTCAATGACCCCAGGTCAGCTACCCTACTCCTATATAAGTACTCAATGACCCCTTGTGACCCACCCTAGTCCTATATAAGTACTCAAAGGCCCCATGTGACCCACCCGAGTCCTATATAAGTACTCAATGACCGCATGTGACCCCCCCCCTTGTCTTATATAAGTACTCAATGACTCCATGTGACTTCCCCCTAGTCCTATATAAGTATTCAATGACCCCATGTGATCCACCCTAGTCCTATATAAGTACTCAATGAACCCTTGTGACCACCCCTAGTCCTATATAAGTACTCATTGACCCCACGTGACCCCCCTACTCCTATATAAGTACTCAATGACCACTTGTGACCCACCCTACTCCTATATAAGTACCCAATGACCCCATGTGACCCACCCTAGTCCTATATAAGTACACAATGACCCCATGTGACCCCCCCCCCCCTAGTCCTATATAAGTACACAATGACCCCATGTGACCCACCCTAGTCCTATATAAGTACTCAATGACCCCATGTGACCCACCCTAGTCCTATATAAGTACTCAATGACCCCTTGTGACCCACCCTAGTCCTATATAAGTACCCAATGACCCCATGTGTCCCACCCTAGTCCTATACAAGTAAACAATGACCCCATGTGACCCCCCCCCCCCCTAGTTCTATATAAGTACTCAATGACCCCATGTGATCCACCCTAGTCCTATATAAGTACTCAATGACCCCATGTGACCCACCCTAGTCCTATATAAGTACTCAATGACCCCAGGTCAGCTACCCTACTCCTATATAAGTACTCAATGACCCCTTGTGACCCACCCTAGTCCTATATAAGTACCCAATGACCCCATGTGACCCACCCTAGTCCTATATAAGTAAACAATGACCCCATGTGACCCCCCCCCCTAGTCCTATATAAGTACTCAATGACCCCATGTGATCCAACCTAGTCCTATATAAGTACTCAATGACCCCATGGACCCACCCTAGTCCTATATAAGTACTCAATGACCCCATGCGACCCCCCCTAGTCCTATATAAGTACTCAATGACCCCAGGTCAACTACCCTACTCCTATATAAGTACTCAATGGCCCCTTGTGACCCACCCTAGTCCTATATAAGTACTCAAAGGCCCCATGTGACCCACCCTAGTCCTATATAAGTACTCAATGACCGCATGTGACCCCCCCTTGTCTTATATAAGTACTCAATGACCCCATGTGACTTCCCCCTAATTCTATATAAGTACTCAATGACCCCATGTGACCCCCCCCTAGTCCTATATAAGTTCTCAATGACCCCATGTGATCCACCCTAGTCCTATATAAGTACTCAATGACCCCATGTGACCCACCCTAGTCCTATATAAGTACCTAATGACCCCATGTGACCCACCCTAGTCCTATATAAGTACACAATGACCCCATGTGACCCCCCCCCTAGTCCTATATAAGTACTCAATGACCCCATGTGATCCACCCTAGTCCTATATAAGTACTCAATGACCCCATGTGACTTCCTCCTAGTCCTATATAAGTACTCAATGAACCCTTGTGACCCCCCCTAGTCCTATATAACTACTCAATGACCCCATGTGACCCCCCTAGTCCTATATAAGTACTCAATGACCCCATGGGACCCACCGTAGTCCTATATAAGTTCTCAATGACCCCATGTGACCCCCCCTAGTCCTATATATGTACTCAATGACCCCATGGGACACACCGTAGTCCTATATAAGTTCTCAATGACCCCATGTGACCCCCCCTAGTCCTATATATGTACTCTATGACCCTATGTGACCCACTCTAGTCCTATATAAGTAATCAATGACCCCATGTGAACCCCCCTAGTCCTATATAAGTACTCAATGACCCCTTGTGACCCACCCTACTCCTATATAAGTACTCAATGACCCCATGTGACCCACCCTAGTCCTATATAAGTACTCAATGACCCCATGTGACCCACCCTAGTCCTATATAAGTACTCAATGACCCCATGAGACCCACCCTAGTCCTTTATAAGTACTAAATGACCCCATGTGACCCACCCTAGTCCTATATAAGTTCTCAACGACCCCATGTGTTTGACCCACCCTAGTCCTATATATGTACTCAATGACCCCATGTGACTTCCCCTTAGTTCTATATAAGTACTCAATGACCCCATGTGACCCCCCCCCCTAGTCCTATATAAGTACTCAATGACCCCAGGTCAGCTAACCTACTCCTATATAAGTACTCAATGACCCCTTGTGACCCACCCTAGTCCTATATAAGTACCCAATGACCCCATGTGACCCACCCTAGTCCTATATAAGTAAACAATGACCCCATGTGACCCCCCCCCCCCTAGTCCTATATAAGTAATCAATGACTCCATGTGAACCCCCCTAGTCCTATATAAGTACTCAAAGGCCCCATGTGACCCACCCTAGTCCTATATAAGTACTCAATGACCGCATGTGACCCCCCCTTGTCTTATATAAGTACTCAATGACCCCATGTGACTTCCCCCTAGTCCTATATAAGTATTCAATGACCCCATGTGACCCCCCCTAGTCCTATATAAGTATATAATGACCCCATGTGACCCCCCCTAGTTTTATATAAGTACTCAATGATCCCATGTGACCCACCCTACTCCTATATAAGTACTCAATGACCCCATGTGACCCACTTTAGTCCTATATAAGAATTCAATGACCCCATGTGACCCCCCCTAGTCCTATATAAGTACTCAATGACCCCATGTGACCTCCCCTAGTCTTATATAAGTACTCAATGACCCCATGGGACCCACCGTAGTCCTATATAAGTTCTCAATGACCCCATGTGTGACCCACCCTAGTCCTATATATATACTCAATGACCCCATGGGACCCACCCTAGTCCTATATAAGTACTCAATGATCCCATCTGACCCCCCCCCCCCCTCTAGTCCTATATAACTACTCAATGACAGCATGTGACAAACCCTAGTACTATATAAGTACTCAATGACCCCATGTGACCCACCCTAGTCCTATATAAGTAGTCAATGACCCCATGTGACCCACCCTAGTCCTATATAAGTACTCAATGACCCCATGAGACCCACCCTAGTCCTTTATAAGTACTAAATGACCCCATGTGACCCACCCTAGTCCTATATAAGTTCTCAACGACCCCATGTGTGTGACCCACCCTAGTCCTATATATGTACTCAATGACCCCATGTGACTTCCCCTTAGTTCTATATAAGTACTCAATGACCCCATGTGACCCCCCCCCCCTAGTCCTATATAAGTACTCAATGACCACAGGTCAGCTAACCTACTCCTATATAAGTACTCAATGACCCCTTGTGACCCACCCTAGTCCTATATAAGTACTCAATGACCCCATGTGACCCACCCTAGTCCTATATAAGTACTCAATGACCCCATGAGACCCACCCTAGTCCTTTATAAGTACTAAATGACCCCATGTGACCCACCCTAGTCCTATATAAGTTCTCAACGACCCCATGTGTGTGACCCACCCTAGTCCTATATATGTACTCAATGACCCCATGTGACTTCCCCTTAGTTCTATATAAGTACTCAATGACCCCATGTGACCCCCCCCCTAGTCCTATATAAGTACTCAATGACCCCAGGTCAGCTAACCTACTCCTATATAAGTACTCAATGACCCCTTGTGACCCCCCCCCCTAGTCCTATATAAGTACCCAATGACCCCATGTGACCTACCCTAGTCCTATATAAGTAAACAATGACCCCATGTGACCCCCCCCCCCCTAGTCCTATATAAGTACTCAATGACCCCATGTGATCCACCCTAGTCCTATATAAGTACTCAATGACCCCATGTGACCCACCCTAGTCCTATATAAGTACTCAATGACCCCATGCGACCCCTCCTAGTCCTATATAAGTACTCAATGACCCCAGGTCAACTACCCTACTCCTATATAAGTACTCAATGACCCCTTGTGACCCACCCTAGTCCTATATAAGTACTCAAAGGCCCCATGTGACCCACCCTAGTCCTATATAAGTACTCAATGACCGCATGTGACCCCCCCTTGTCTTATATAAGTACTCAATGACCCCATGTGACTTCCCCCTAGTCCTATATAAGTATTCAATGACCCCATGTGACCCCCCCTAGTCCTATATAAGTATATAATGACCCCATGTGACCCCCCCTAGTTTTATATAAGTACTCAATGATCCCATGTGACCCACCCTACTCCTATATAAGTACTCAATGACCCCATGTGACCCACTTTAGTCCTATATAAGAATTCAATGACCCCATGTGACCCCCCCTAGTCCTATATAAGTTCTCAATGACCCCATGTGACCTCCCCTAGTCTTATATAAGTACTCAATGACCCCATGGGACCTACCCTAGTCCTATATAAGTACTCAATGATCCCATCTAACCCCCCCCCCCCTCTAGTCCTATATAACTACTCAATGACAGCATGTGACAAACCCTAGTACTATATAAGTACTCAATGACCCCATGTGACCCACCCTAGTCCTATATAAGTAGTCAATGACCCCATGTGACCCACCCTAGTCCTATATAAGTACTCAATGACCCCATGAGACCCACCCTAGTCCTTTATAAGTACTAAATGACCCCATGTGACCCACCCTAGTCCTATATAAGTTCTCAACGACCCCATGTGTGTGACCCACCCTAGTCCTATATATGTACTCAATGACCCCATGTGACTTCCCCTTAGTTCTATATAAGTACTCAATGACCCCATGTGACCCCCCCCCTAGTCCTATATAAGTACTCAATGACCACAGGTCAGCTAACCTACTCCTATATAAGTACTCAATGACCCCTTGTGACCCACCCTAGTCCTATATAAGTACCCAATGACCCCATGTGACCCACCCTAGTCCTATATAAGTAAACAATGACCTCATGTGACCCCCCCCCCTAGTCCTATATAAGTACTCAATGACCCCATGGGACCTACCCTAGTCCTATATAAGTACTCAATGATCCCATCTAACCCCCCCCCCCCCTCTAGTCCTATATAACTACTCAATGACAGCATGTGACAAACCCTAGTACTATATAAGTACTCAATGACCCCATGTGACCCACCCTAGTCCTATATAAGTAGTCAATGACCCCATGTGACCCACCCTAGTCCTATATAAGTACTCAATGACCCCATGAGACCCACCCTAGTCCTTTATAAGTACTAAATGACCCCATGTGACCCACCCTAGTCCTATATAAGTTCTCAACGACCCCATGTGTGTGACCCACCCTAGTCCTATATATGTACTCAATGACCCCATGTGACTTCCCCTTAGTTCTATATAAGTACTCAATGACCCCATGTGACCCCCCCCCTAGTCCTATATAAGTACTCAATGACCACAGGTCAGCTAACCTACTCCTATATAAGTACTCAATGACCCCTTGTGACCCACCCTAGTCCTATATAAGTACCCAATGACCCCATGTGACCCACCCTAGTCCTATATAAGTAAACAATGACCTCATGTGACCCCCCCCCCCCTAGTCCTATATAAGTACTCAATGACCCCATGTGATCCACCCTAGTCCTATATAAGTACTCAATGACCCCATGTGACCCACCCTAGTCCTATATAAGTACTCAATGACCCCATGCGACCCCCCCTAGTCCTATATAAGTACTCAATGACCCCAGGTCAACTACCCTACTCCTATATAAGTACTCAATGGCCGGAGGACTTCCGTTTCCGGTGTGTGGATGAGTAAATGGAGTGAGTGAGTGAGAGGTTGAGAAAGAGAAAAAGAAAGGTTAGTGCGAAAAGCGGAGAATAGGGAGTAGAAGGGAAAGAAGAGGAGAAGAAGGGCGAGTAGAAGGGATATAAGGGAAAGGGAGGGAAGGGAAAACAGAGTGAAAACGGGAGAAGGAAAGGGAGGCGAGATTTTAGAGGTTAGGAAGGAAGGCGCGAAAGTGACGGTGTGAGACAGGAAGGATAAGGAGGAAAGGAGAGAGTAGGGACACCTGTTGGGAAGAAAAGGAAGGAGTGGGAGGTCGGTAAAGTAGAAAGGAGTAGGAAAGCAGGGAAATGGAGGGAAAGGGAGATAAATCGGGGAAGGATGAAGGGAGGAGAGAGGAAAGAAGAGATGAGGAGGGGAAGGAGAGAGAGGGGGGGAGAATTAACATAGGGAGACTGATAAAGAACAGAGGGGAAGGAGAGAGGAGGAGGACGGAGAGTATGGGAAGTATGGAGGAGTATTTGAGTGGGAAGAGAAAGGACAGGGAGGAAGAGGAGGAGAGAGGAAAGGGGGACAGATGGGCCTTTAAGAAGAGTGCCAGGGTGGCAAGATCGCCGGAGAAGGGAGAAGAAGGGGGAATAGAGAAGGTAATGAAGGCGATAGAAAGCATGAGTAGGAAGATAGACGGGATAGAGGAAGGAAAGAAGGAGATATTAAGGAAAATAGAGGAAGTGAGAGATGAAATGGAGAAGGATAGGAGAGAGTGGAGGGGGGAGATAGAGGGGTTGAAGGGGAGAATGGAGGCGCTGGAGAGAAAAGAGAGGGAGAGGGAGAAGCAGGAGAGAGGGGAAGGGAAGGAGGGCAAAGGAAAGGGGGAGAGCGTGATGGAGGAGAGGATAAAGAGATTGGAAAGGGAGAAAGAAAGAGAGGAGAGAGAGAGGAAAAGGAATAACATAGTAGTGTGGGGGATGGAAAACGAAGAGGGGGGCGAAGAGAGAGTAAGGGAGGAAGTAAGAAAGATATTGGAGGTGATAGGGGTGAAGGAAGGAGTGAAGGAGGTGAGGGTGTTGAGAGGAATGAAGGGAGAAGGGAGAAAAGGGGTAGAGGTGAGGTTGGAGAGCAGGGAAATAAAAAGGAGGGTGATGGAGGGGAAAAGTAGATTGAGAGGGAGGAAGGAAAGAATAGAGGACGATTTGACGTGGGAGGAAAGGAGGATAATGGGAAGGATGAAAGAGATAGCCGAGGGGAGGAGAAGGAAAGGAGAAAGGGTAAGGGTGGGGTATATGAAATTATGGGTGAATGATGAGGAGTGGAGATGGAACGAGTGGAAAGGTGGATTATGGAACAAGGAAGGAAAGGGATGGGAGGAGGAAGGAGTAAGAGGTAATTTTGGGATAAGAGAAGGGAGAAGGGATGGGAAAGTATAGAGAAAAGAGGGGATGAAAGGAGAGAGATGGAGAAGAAGGAGGATGGGAGGAAAAAGGAAAGGAAGGGAAAGGGGGAAGAGGGGGATAGGAAAGAGTGGAGTAGAAGAGAAAGAGGAAGAGGAAAGGACGGAAAGGAGAAGGGAGGAGGAATAGAAATCGCGTTTTGGAATGTAGCAGGGGTGACAAATAAAGATGACGACTTTTGGCAGAGGATAGGGAGGTGGGATGTGGTGTGTTTGGTGGAAACATGGTTAGAAGAAAAAGGATGGAATGCGCTGAGGAAGAAGTTACCAAAAGGATTTGAATGGTGGGTGCAGTGGGCGAGAAGGCAGGAAAAAAAGGGGAGGGTAAAAGGAGGGATAGTGATGGGAGTGAAGGAAGGAATCAAGGGAAAGAGGAAAGGAGAGGAGAGGGAGGAGGAGGGGATCATGGAGATAGAGGTGAAGATAGGGAAAGAGGAGTGGAGGATAATAGGGGTGTACGTTGGGAAGGGGATGAGGAACATAGAGGATGGGCTGAGGAGGGTGGTGGAAAGGGAGCAGGGGAAGAAGTGTATGATAGGGGGGGACTGGAATGCAAGAATTGGAGAGACGAGGGAGGAGGAAGGGGAGGAGGGAAGAACGGAAACGGGGAGAAGGTCGAAGGATAAGGTAGTGAATGCAGAGGGGAGGAGAATGATGGAACTGATGGGAGAGATGGGGCTAGAGGTTTTTAATGGGGCAGTGAATGGGGACAAGGAAGGAGAATACACGTACGTAGGGCATATGGGAAGGTCGGTAATTGATTTTGTGGTAGGAGACAGGGAGACAAGGGAGGAGATAAGAGAGATGGAGGTGGAGGTGAGGGTAGAGTCGGACCATTTGCCAATAGTGGTAAAGTTGAGCAAGGAGAGGAGGAAGGGTGGGAAGAGGGAGAAGTGGGGGGGGAGTGAGGAGAGGTTGGGACAAGGAGCAGTTGGAGAGATATAAAAAGAGAGTGGAGGAGGTAGGATGGGAGGAGGTGGAAGATGTAAAGGAAAGATGGGAAAGGCTGCAAGAGAGAGTAAAGAAAGTGGTGGAGGAAGTGAAGAAGGAAAGGACAGAAGGGGAGGGAAGGAAGAGGGGATGGTGGGATGAGGAATGCAGAGAGGGGAAGGGGGAGCTGAGGAAGAAGTTGAGGGGGTGGTTAAGAGGATCAGGAGGGAAGGAGGAATATATAAAAGAGAAGAGAAAGTACAGAGAGAAGTGTGGAGAAAAGAAAGAGAAGTGGAGGGAGGAATGTTATAAAGAGATGGACATGGCGAGAACAGAGGCAGATGTGTGGGAGATTATAAGGAGGAGTAGAAGGAGAGGAATTAACAGAGTGGAGGAGATAGAAATGAGGGTATGGGATGAATTTTTTAGGGAACTGTTAGGGGGGAGAAGAGGGGAAAGGGAGGAGAGAAGTGAGAGGAAGAAGGGGAGAGAGGGAGGAATAGAAGAGAAAGAGGTAGAGAAACAGATAGAGAGGCTAAAGGGAGGGAAGGCGGCAGGGGAAAACGAGTTAGGAAATGAAGTATGGAAATGGGGAGGGAAAGGGGTGAGAAAAGAAGCGTGGAGAGTATGTGATGAGGTATGGAGGGGAGGGGGATGGCCGAAGGGGTGGGAAGTGGGAATAATAGTGCCGATAAGAAAGAAGGGGGAGGGGAAGGAGGTAGGGGATTACAGAGGGGTGACGTTAATGGACACATTGGCGAAGGTGTATGTAGGGGTACTAGGAGAAAGATTGGAAAAGGAGATAGAAGAAAAGAAAATGGTTGGAGAAGGGCAGACAGGTTTCAGGAGAGGGAGGGGGGTGATGGAGAACATATACACGATGAACTACCTGGTGAATAGGGAACTGGAAGGGGGGAGGGGAGGGATGGTTGGGTGCTTCATAGACATCAAGGCGGCGTTCGATAGGGTGGACAGGGAGATATTGTGGGAGGTACTGGAAAGAAAGGGGGTAAGCGAAGATCTGAGAGAGGCGATAAAAGAGGCATACGGAGAAACAGCATGTAGGGTAAGGAGAGGAAAGGAGTTGGGAGAAAAATTTTGGACGGGAAGGGGACTAAAGCAGGGATGCCCGATGAGCGCGAAGCTGTTCATAGTATATATAGCAGAGTTAGAAGAAAGACTAGAGGAGAGGGGGAAAGGAGGGATACAGTTGGGAGCAGGGAGGATATACTCGTTGGCGTATGCGGACGACATAGTGGTGGTAGCAAAGGACATGGGGGGAATGAAGATGATGATGAGGGTGGTGGAGGAGTTTTTAGACGGGAGAGGATTGGAGCTAAACGTGCAGAAAACGAAGATAGTGAGGTTTGGGAAGAGAGTAGCTGGAGAAATAAGATGTAGATGGAAAGAAGGGTGGATAGAAGAGGTGAAAGAAGTAATATACCTGGGATATAAACTGAGAAGGAACGGAAGACAGGACGGGCAAGTGGGAGATAGGGTGAAAAAAGCAGGGGCAGTGATGAAGGAGGTATGGGGATTAGGAAAGAGAATATGCAGGAACAACGTGGAAAAGAGGTTATGGATGTTTGAGAGGATGGTGTGGCCGGTGATGGGGTACGGAGCGGAGATATGGGGGTGGGCAGAGAGAGGAAGGATGGAGGCGATGGGGAAAGATTTATAAAGTGGGTGCTGGGGGTGGAATGGGTCACACCGGGATACGTAGTAAGGAAGGAGGTAAAGATGGGAAAAGTGAGAGGAAGGGCGGGAAAGAGGGCATGGGATTTCGAGGAAAGGTTGAGGGAAGGGAAAGGAAACAAGTGGGCAAGGGAATGTTTGAAAGAAATAGAAGGAAGGGAAAGGAGAAGGGAAATGGGGTCGAGATGGGAGGAGGAGAGGAGAAGTTTTATAGAAGGATACGGGGAGAAAAGGTGTAGGGAGGGATGGGAGGACAAGGAAGAGAGAGAAAGAATATGGGAGGAAGTGGAGAAAAAAAGGAATGAGAGAGAGGGTGAGGAGAGAAGGAGTAGGATAGAATTGTCAAGATATAATAAGTGGTATAAGGTAGTGATGGAGGAGGAAATTCCGGGGTACTTAAAAGGGGGTAGGAAGGAAGGGGAATGGAAAAGGATAGCCAGGTACAGATTGGGGAACGAAATGAAGGAGGGACAGTATTGGAGGGAAGAGGAAGAGAGGAGATGTAGGGTGTGTGGATGGGAGAGGGAGAGCTGGGAACATGTTTTGGAAAGGTGCGTAGGAGGGGGAGGAGAGGTGGAGGAAGGAGTGGAGGAGTGGGTGAAAGTGATTTTGGACGGAGGGGGGAAAGGAATAGAATGGATGAGGGAGTTGGATGAAAAGAGGAGTGTGTGGATAAGCCGGAAGCGGGAGTCAGCGGAAGGATGTGCGGAAACGAAAGGAATGGATGAATGAATGGTGTGTCTCTCTCTCTATAAGCGGCGAAGGATGGATGAGAATAGAATAAGATAGGATAAGTAGATGTAAGGAAATATTGTAAGATGATGTAAGAAAAGGGCGAACCCCGAAAGGGCGCCAAGGAAAATAAAAAAAAAAAAAAAAAAGTACTCAATGGCCCCTTGTGACCCACCCTAGTCCTATATAAGTACTCAAAGGCCCCATGTGACCCACCCTAGTCCTATATAAGTACTCAATGACCGCATGTGACCCCCCCTTGTCTTATATAAGTACTCAATGACCCCATGTGACTTCCCCCTAGTCCTATATAAGTATTCAATGACCCCATGTGACCCCCCCTAGTCCTATATAAGTATATAATGACCCCATGTGACCCACCCTAGTTTTATATAAGTATTCAATGACCCCATGTGACCCCCCCTAGTCCTATATAAGTACTCAATGACCCCATGTGACCTCCCCTAGTCTTATATAAGTACTCAATGACCCCATGGGACCCACCGTAGTCCTATATAAGTTCTCAATGACCCCATGTGTGACCCACCCTAGTCCTATATATATACTCAATGACCCCATGGGACCCACCCTAGTCCTATATAAGTACTCAATGATCCCATCTGACCCCCCCCCCCCCTCTAGTCCTATATAACTACTCAATGACAGCATGTGACAAACCCTAGTCCTATATAAGTACTCAATGACCCCATGTGACCCACCCTAGTCCTATATAAGTTCTCAATGACCCCATGTGACCCACCCTACTCCTATATATATACTCAATGACCCCATGGGACCCACCGTAGTCCTATATAAGTACTCAATGACCCCATGTGACTTCCTCCTAGTCCTATATAAGTACTCAATGAACCCTTGTGACCCCCCCTAGTCCTATATAACTACTCAATGACCCCATGTGACCCCCCTAGTCCTATATAAGTACTCAATGACCCCATGGGACCCCCCCTAGTCCTATATAACTACTCAATGACCCCATGTGACCCCCCTAGTCCTATATAAGTACTCAATGACCCCATGGGACCCACCGTAGTCCTATATAAGTTCTCAACGACCCCATGTGACCCACCCTAGTCCTATATAAGTACTCAATGACCCCATGTGACTTCCCCCTAATTCTATATAAGTACTCAATGACCCCATGTGACCCCCCCCCCTAGTCCTATATAAGTTCTCAATGACCCCATGTGATCCACCCTAGTCCTATATAAGTACTCAATGACCCCATGTGACCCACCCTAGTCCTATATAAGTACCCAATGACCCCATGTGACCCACCCTAGTCCTATATAAGTACACAATGACCCCATGTGACCCCCCCCCTAGTCCTATATAAGTACTCAATGACCCCATGTGATCCACCCTAGTCCTATATAAGTACTCAATGACCCCATGTGACTTCCTCCTAGTCCTATATAAGTACTCAATGAACCCTTGTGACCCCCCCTAGTCCTATATAACTACTCAATGACCCCATGTGACCCCCCTAGTCCTATATAAGTACTCAATGACCCCATGGGACCCACCGTAGTCCTATATAAGTTCTCAATGACCCCATGTGACCCCCCCCTAGTCCTATATATATACTCAATGACCCCATGGGACCCACCGTAGTCCTATATAAGTTCTCAATGACCCCATGTGACCCCCCCCCCCTAGTCCTATATATGTACTCTATGACCCCATGTGACCCACTCTAGTCCTATATAAGTAATCAATGACCCCATGTGAACCACCCTAGTCCTATATAAGTACTCAATGACCCCATGTGACCCACCCTACTCCTATATAAGTACTCAATGACCCCATGTGACCCACCCTAGTCCTATGTAAGTACTCAATGACCCCATGTGACCCACCCTAGTCCTATATAAGTACTCAATGACCCCATGAGACCCACCCTAGTCCTTTATAAGTACTAAATGACCCCATGGGACCCACCCTAGTCATATATATGTACTCAATGACCCCATGTGACCCCCCCTAGTCCTATATATGTATTCAATGATCCCATGGGACCTCCGCAGTCCTATATAAGTACTCAATGACCCCATGTCACCCACCCTATTCCTATATATGTACTCTATGACCCCATGTGACCCACTCTAGTCCTATATAAGTAATCAATGACCCCATGTGACCCCCCCTAGTCCTATATATATACTCAATGACCCCATGGGACCCACCGTAGTCCTATATAAGTTCTCAATGACCCCATGTGACCCCCCCCCCCCCCTAGTCCTATATATGTACTCTATGACCCCATGTGACCCACTCCAGTCCTATATAAGTAATCAATGACCCCATGTGAACCACCCTAGTCCTATATAAGTACTCAATGACCCCATGTGACCCACCCTACTCCTATATAAGTACTCAATGACCCCATGTGACCCACCCTAGTCCTATGTAAGTACTCAATGACCCCATGTGACCCACCCTAGTCCTATATAAGTACTCAATGACCCCATGAGACCCACCCTAGTCCTTTATAAGTACTAAATGACCCCATGGGACCCACCCTAGTCATATATATGTACTCAATGACCCCATGTGACCCCCCCTAGTCCTATATATGTATTCAATGATCCCATGGGACCTCCGCAGTCCTATATAAGTACTCAATGACCCCATGTCACCCACCCTATTCCTATATATGTACTCTATGACCCCATGTGACCCACTCTAGTCCTATATAAGTAATCAATGACCCCATGTGACCCCCCCCTAGTCATATATAAGTACTCAATGACCCAATGTGACCCACCCTACTCCTATATAAGTACTCAATGACCCCATGTGACCCACCCTAGTCCTATATAAGTACTCAATGACCCCATGAGTCCCACCCTAGTCCTTTATAAGTACTAAATGACCCCATGTGACCCACCCTAGTCCTATATAAGTTCTCAACGACCCCATGTGATCCACCCTAGTCCTATATAAATACTCAATGACCCCATGTGACTTCCCCCTAATTCTATATAAGTACTCAATGACCCCATGTGACCCCCCCCCCCCTAGTCCTATATAAGTTCTCAATGACCCCATGTGATCCACCCTAGTCCTATATAAGTACTCAATGACCCCATGTGACCCACCCTAGTCCTATATAAGTACCCAATGACCCCATGTGACCCACCCTAGTCCTATATAAGTACACAATGACCCCATGTGACACCCCCCTAGTCCTATATAAGTACTCAATGACCCCATGTGATCCACCCTAGTCCTATATAAGTACTCAATGACCCCATGTGACTTCCTCCTAGTCCTATATAAGTACTCAATGAACCCTTGTGACCCCCCCTAGTCCTATATAACTACTCAATGACCCCATGTGACCCCCCTAGTCCTATATAAGTACTCAATGACCCCATGGGACCCACCGTAGTCCTATATAAGTTCTCAATGACCCCATGTGACCCCCCCTAGTCCTATATATGTACTCAATGACCCCATGGGACACACCGTAGTCCTATATAAGTTCTCAATGACCCCATGTGACCCCCCCTAGTCCTATATATGTACTCTATGACCCTATGTGACCCACTCTAGTCCTATATAAGTAATCAATGACCCCATGTGAACCCCCCTAGTCCTATATAAGTACTCAATGACCCCTTGTGACCCACCCTACTCCTATATAAGTACTCAATGACCCCATGTGACCCACCCTAGTCCTATATAAGTACTCAATGACCCCATGTGACCCACCCTAGTCCTATATAAGTACTCAATGACCCCATGAGACCCACCCTAGTCCTTTATAAGTACTAAATGACCCCATGTGACCCACCCTAGTCCTATATAAGTTCTCAACGACCCCATGTGTGTGACCCACCCTAGTCCTATATATGTACTCAATGACCCCATGTGACTTCCCCTTAGTTCTATATAAATACTCAATGACCCCATGTGACCCCCCCCCCCTAGTCCTATATAAGTTCTCAACGACCCCATGTGTGTGACCCACCCTAGTCCTATATATGTACTCAATGACCCCATGTGACTTCCCCTTAGTTCTATATAAGTACTCAATGACCCCATGTGACCCCCCCCTCCTAGTCCTATATAAGTACTCAATGACCCCAGGTCAGCTAACCTACTCCTATATAAGTACTCAATGACCCCATGTGACCCACCCTAGTCCTATATAAGTACCCAATGACCCCATGTGACCCACCCTAGTCCTATATAAGTACACAATGACCCCATGTGACCCCCCCCCTAGTCCTATATAAGTACTCAATGACCCCATGTGATCCACCCTAGTCCTATTTAATATTCAATGACCCCATGTGACTTCCTCCTAGTCCTATATAAGTACTCAATGAACCCTTGTGACCCCCCCTAGTCCTATATAACTACTCAATGACCCCATGTGACCCCCCTAGTCCTATATAAGTACTCAATGACCCCATGGGACCCACCGTAGTCCTATATAAGTTCTCAATGACCCCATGTGACCCCCCCTAGTTTTATATAAGTACTAAATGATCCCATGTAACCCACCCTACTCCTATATAAGTACTCAATGACCCCATGGGACCCACCGTAGTCCTATATAAGTTCTCAATGACCCCATGTGACCCCCCCTAGACCTATATAAGTACTCAATGATCCCATGTGACCCTCCCTAGTCCTGTATAAGTACTCAATGACCCCATGGGACCCACCGTAGTCCTATGTAAGTTCTCAATGACCGCATGTGACCCCCCCTAGTCCTATATAAGTACTCAATGACCCCATGTGACCCCCCCTAGTCTTATATAAGTACTCAATGACCCCATGGGACCCACCGTAGTCCTATATAAGTTCTCAATGACTCCATGTGACCCCCCCTAGTCCTATATATATACTCAATGACCCCATGGGACCCACCGTAGTCCTATATAAGTTCTCAATGACCCCATGTGACCCCCCCCTAGTCCTATATATGTACTCTATGACCCCATGTGACCCACTCTAGTCCTATATAAGTAATCAATGACCCCATGTGAACCACCCTAGTCCTATATAAGTACTCAATGACCCCATGTGACCCAACCTACTCCTATATAAGTACTCAATGACCCCATGTGACCTACCCTAGTCCTATATAAGTACTCAATGACCCCATGTGATCCACCCTAGTCCTATATAAGTACTCAATGACCCCATGTGACTTCCTCCTAGTCCTATATAAGTACTCAATGAACCCTTGTGACCCCCCCTAGTCCTATATAACTACTCAATGACCCCATGTGACCCCCCTAGTCCTATATAAGTACTCAATGACCCCATGGGACCCACCGTAGTCCTATATAAGTTCTCAATGACCCCATGTGACCCCCCCTAGTTTTATATAAATACTAAATGATCCCATGTGACCCACCCTACTCCTATATAAGTACTCAATGACCCCATGTGACCCACTTTAGTCCTATATAAGAATTCAATGACCCCATGTGACCCCCCCTAGTCCTATATAAGTACTCAATGACCCCATGTGACCTCCCCTAGTCCTATATAACTACTCAATGACAGCATGTGACAAACCCTAGTACTATATAAGTACTCAATGACCCCATGTGACCCACCCTAGTCCTATATAAGTACTCAATGACCCCATGTGACCCACCCTAGTCCTATATAAGTACTCAATGACCCCATGAGACCCACCCTAGTCCTTTATAAGTACTAAATGACCCCATGTGACCCACCCTAGTCCTATATAAGTTCTCAACGACCCCATGTGTGTGACCCACCCTAGTCCTATATATGTACTCAATGACCCCATGTGACTTCCCCTTAGTTCTATATAAGTACTCAATGACCCCATGTGACCCCCCCCCCCCTAGTCCTATATAAGTACTCAATGACCCCAGGTCAGCTAACCTACTCCTATATAAGTACTCAATGACCCCTTGTGACCCACCCTAGTCCTATATAAGTACCCAATGACCCCATGTGACCCACCCTAGTCCTATATAAGTAAACAATGACCTCATGTGACCCCCCCCCCCCCTAGTCCTATATAAGTACTCAATGACCCCATGTGATCCACCCTAGTCCTATATAAGTACTCAATGACCCCATGTGACCCACCCTAGTCCTATATAAGTACTGAATGACCCCATGCGACCCCCCCTAGTCCTACATAAGTACTCAATGACCCCAGGTCAACTACCCTACTCCTATATAAGTACTCAATGGCCCCTTGTGACCCACCCTAGTCCTATATAAGTACTCAAAGGCCCCATGTGACCCACCCTAGTCCTATATAAGTACTCAATGACCGCATGTGACCCCCCCTTGTCTTATATAAGTACTCAATGACCCCATGTGACTTCCCCCTAGTCCTATATAAGTATTCAATGACCCCATGTGACCCCCCCTAGTCCTATATAAGTATATAATGACCCCATGTGACCCACCCTAGTTTAATATAAGTACTCAATGATCCCATGTGACCCACCCTACTCCTATATAAGTACTAAATGACCCCATGTGACCCACCCTAGTCCTATATAAGTTCTCAACGACCCCATGTGACCCACCCTAGTCCTATATAAGTACTCAATGACCCCATGTGACTTCCCCCTAATTCTATATAAGTACTCAATGACCCCATGTGACCCCCCCCCCCTAGTCCTATATAAGTTCTCAATGACCCCATGTGATCCACCCTAGTCCTATATAAGTACTCAATGACCCCATGTGACCCACCCTAGTCCTATATAAGTACCCAATGACCCCATGTGACCCACCCTAGTCCTATATAAGTACACAATGACCCCATGTGACCCCCCCCCCTAGTCCTATATAAGTACTCAATGACCCCATGTGATCCACCCTAGTCCTATATAAGTACTCAATGACCCCATGTGACTTCCTCCTAGTCCTATATAAGTACTCAATGAACCCTTGTGACCCCCCTTAGTCCTATATAACTACTCAATGACCCCATGTGACCCCCCTAGTCCTATATAAGTACTCAATGACCCCATGGGACCCACCGTAGTCCTATATAAGTTCTCAATGACCCCATGTGACCCCCCCTAGTCCTATATATATACTCAATGACCCCATGGGACCCACCGTAGTCCTATATAAGTTCTCAATGACCCCATGTGACCCCCCCGCCCTAGTCCTATATATGTACTCTATGACCCCATGTGACCCACTCTAGTCCTATATAAGTAATCAATGACCCCATGTGAACCACCCTAGTCCTATATAAGTACTCAATGACCCCATGTGACCCACCCTACTCCTATATAAGTACTCAATGACCCCATGTGACCCACCCTAGTCCTATGTAAGTACTCAATGACCCCATGTGACCCACCCTACTCCTATATAAGTACTCAATGACCCCATGTGACCCCCCCTAGTCCTATATATATACTCAATGACCCCATGTGACCCACCCTAGTCCTATATAAGTTCTCAACGACCCCATGTGATCCACCCTAGTCCTATATAAATACTCAATGACCCCATGTGACTTCCCCCTAATTCTATATAAGTACTCAATGACCCCATGTGACCCCCCCCCCCTAGTCCTATATAAGTTCTCAATGACCCCATGTGATCCACCCTAGTCCTATATAAGTACTCAATGACCCCATGTGACCCACCCTAGTCCTATATAAGTACCCAATGACCCCATGTGACCCACCCTAGTCCTATATAAGTACACAATGACCCCATGTGACCCCCCCCTAGTCCTATATAAGTACTCAATGACCCCATGTGATCCACCCTAGTCCTATATAAGTACTCAATGACCCCATGTGACTTCCTCCTAGTCCTATATAAGTACTCAATGAACCCTTGTGACCCCCCCTAGTCCTATATAACTACTCAATGACCCCATGTGACCCCCCTAGTCCTATATAAGTACTCAATGACCCCATGGGACCCACCGTAGTCCTATATAAGTTCTCAATGACCCCATGTGACCCCCCCTAGTCCTATATATGTACTCAATGACCCCATGGGACACACCGTAGTCCTATATAAGTTCTCAATGACCCCATGTGACCCCCCCTAGTCCAATATATGTACTCTATGACCCTATGTGACCCACTCTAGTCCTATATAAGTAATCAATGACCACATGTGAACCCCCCTAGTCCTATATAAGTACTCAATGACCCCTTGTGACCCACCCTACTCCTATATAAGTACTCAATGACCCCATGTGACCCACCCTAGTCCTATATAAGTACTCAATGACCCCATGTGACCCACCCTAGTCCTATATAAGTACTCAATGACCCCATGAGACCCACCCTAGTCCTTTATAAGTACTAAATGACCCCATGTGACCCACCCTAGTTCTATATAAGTTCTCAACGACCCCATGTGTGTGACCCACCCTAGTCCTATATATGTACTCAATGACCCCATGTGACTTCCCCTTAGTTCTATATAAGTACTCAATGACCCCATGTGACCCCCCCCCCCCTAGTCCTATATAAGTTCTCAACGACCCCATGTGTGTGACCCACCCTAGTCCTATATATGTACTCAATGACCCCATGTGACTTCCCCTTAGTTCTATATAAGTACTCAATGACCCCATGTGACCCCCCCCTCCTAGTCCTATATAAGTACTCAATGACCCCAGGTCAGCTAACCTACTCCTATATAAGTACTCAATGACCCCATGTGACCCACCCTAGTCCTATATAAGTACCCAATGACCCCATGTGACCCACCCTAGTCCTATATAAGTACACAATGACCCCATGTGACCCCCCCCCTAGTCCTATATAAGTACTCAATGACCCCATGTGATCCACCCTAGTCCTATATAAGTTCTCAATGACCCCATGTGACCCCCCCTAGTTTTATATAAGTACTAAATGATCCCATGTGACCCACCCTACTCCTATATAAGTACTCAATGACCCCATGTGACCCACTTTAGTCCTATATAAGAATTCAATGACCCCATGTGACCCCCCCTAGTCCTATATAAGTACTCAATGACCCCATGTGACCTCCCCTAGTCCTATATAACTACTCAATGACAGCATGTGACAAACCCTAGTACTATATAAGTACTCAATGACCCCATGTGACCCACCCTAGTCCTATATAAGTACTCAATGACCCCATGTGACCCACCCTAGTCCTATATAAGTACTCAATGACCCCATGAGACCCACCCTAGTCCTTTATAAGTACTAAATGACCCCATGTGACCCACCCTAGTCCTATATAAGTTCTCAACGACCCCATGTGTGTGACCCACCCTAGTCCTATATATGTACTCAATGACCCCATGTGACTTCCCCTTAGTTCTATATAAGTACTCAATGACCCCATGTGACCCCCCCCCCTAGTCCTATATAAGTACTCAATGACCCCAGGTCAGCTAACCTACTCCTATATAAGTACTCAATGACCCCTTGTGACCCACCCTAGTCCTATATAAGTACCCAATGACCCCATGTGACCCACCCTAGTCCTATATAAGTAAACAATGACCTCATGTGACCCCCCCCCCTAGTCCTATATAAGTACTCAATGACCCCATGTGATCCACCCTAGTCCTATATAAGTACTCAATGACCCCATGTGACCCACCCTAGTCCTATATAAGTACTCAATGACCCCATGCGACCCACCCTAGTCCTATATAAGTACTCAATGACCCCAGGTCAACTACCCTACTCCTATATAAGTACTCAATGGCCCCTTGTGACCCACCCTAGTCCTATATAAGTACTCAAAGGCCCCATGTGACCCACCCTAGTCCTATATAAGTACTCAATGACCGCATGTGACCCCCCCTTGTCTTATATAAGTACTCAATGACCCCATGTGACTTCCCCCTAGTCCTATATAAGTATTCAATGACCCCATGTGACCCCCCCTAGTCCTATATAAGTATATAATGACCCCATGTGACCCACCCTAGTTTAATATAAGTACTCAATGATCCCATGTGACCCACCCTACTCCTATATAAGTACTCAATGACCCCATGTGACCCACCCTAGTCCTATATAAGAATTCAATGACCCCATGTGACCCCCCCTAGTCCTATATAAGTACTCAATGACCCCATGTGACCTCCCCTAGTCTTATATAAGTACTCAATGACCCCATGGGACCCACCGTAGTCCTATATAAGTTCTCAATGACCCCATGTGTGACCCACCCTAGTCCTATATATATACTCAATGACCCCATGGGACCCACCCTAGTCCTATATAAGTACTCAATGATCCCATCTGACCCCCCCCCCCCCCTCTAGTCCTATATAACTACTCAATGACAGCATGTGACAAACCCTAGTCCTATATAAGTACTCAATGACCCCATGTGACCCACCCTAGTCCTATATAAGTTCTCAATGACCCCATGTGACCCACCCTACTCCTATATATATACTCAATGACCCCATGGGACCCACCGTAGTCCTATATAAGTTCTCAATGACCCCATGTGACCCCCCCTAGACCTATATAAGTACTCAATGATCCCATGTGACCCTCCCTAGTCCTGTATAAGTACTCAATGACCCCATGGGACCCACCGTAGTCCTATGTAAGTTCTCAATGACCGCATGTGACCCCCCCTAGTCCTATATAAGTACTCAATGACCCCATGTGACCCCCCCTAGTCTTATATAAGTACTCAATGACCCCATGGGACCCACCGTAGTCCTATATAAGTTCTCAATGACTCCATGTGACCCCCCCTAGTCCTATATATATACTCAATGACCCCATGGGACCCACCGTAGTCCTATATAAGTTCTCAATGACCCCATGTGACCCCCCCCTAGTCCTATATATGTACTCTATGACCCCATGTGACCCACTCTAGTCCTATATAAGTAATCAATGACCCCATGTGAACCACCCTAGTCCTATATAAGTACTCAATGACCCCATGTGACCCAACCCACTCCTATATAAGTACTCAATGACCCCATGTGACCTACCCTAGTCCTATATAAGTACTCAATGACCCCATGTGATCCACCCTAGTCCTATATAAGTACTCAATGACCCCATGTGACTTCCTCCTAGTCCTATATAAGTACTCAATGAACCCTTGTGACCCCCCCTAGTCCTATATAACTACTCAATGACCCCATGTGACCCCCCTAGTCCTATATAAGTACTCAATGACCCCATGGGACCCACCGTAGTCCTATATAAGTTCTCAATGACCCCATGTGACCCCCCCTAGTTTTATATAAATACTAAATGATCCCATGTGACCCACCCTACTCCTATATAAGTACTCAATGACCCCATGTGACCCACTTTAGTCCTATATAAGAATTCAATGACCCCATGTGACCCCCCCTAGTCCTATATAAGTACTCAATGACCCCATGTGACCTCCCCTAGTCCTATATAACTACTCAATGACAGCATGTGACAAACCCTAGTACTATATAAGTACTCAATGACCCCATGTGACCCACCCTAGTCCTATATAAGTATTCAATGACCCCATGTGACCCACCCTAGTCCTATATAAGTACTCAATGACCCCATGAGACCCACCCTAGTCCTTTATAAGTACTAAATGACCCCATGTGACCCACCCTAGTCCTATATAAGTTCTCAACGACCCCATGTGTGTGACCCACCCTAGTCCTATATATGTACTCAATGACCCCATGTGACTTCCCCTTAGTTCTATATAAGTACTCAATGACCCCATGTGACCCCCCCCCTAGTCCTATATAAGTACTCAATGACCCCAGGTCAGCTAACCTACTCCTATATAAGTACTCAATGACCCCTTGTGACCCACCCTAGTCCTATATAAGTACCCAATGACCCCATGTGACCCACCCTAGTCCTATATCAGTAAACAATGACCTCATGTGACCCCCCCCCCCCCCCCTAGTCCTATATAAGTACTCAATGACCCCATGTGATCCACCCTAGTCCTATATAAGTACTCAATGACCCCATGTGACCCACCCTAGTCCTATATAAGTACTGAATGACCCCATGCGACCCCCCCTAGTCCTACATAAGTACTCAATGACCCCAGGTCAACTACCCTACTCCTATATAAGTACTCAATGGCCCCTTGTGACCCACCCTAGTCCTATATAAGTACTCAAAGGCCCCATGTGACCCACCCTAGTCCTATATAAGTACTCAATGACCGCATGTGACCCCCCCTTGTCTTATATAAGTACTCAATGACCCCATGTGACTTCCCCCTAGTCCTATATAAGTATTCAATGACCCCATGTGACCCCCCCTAGTCCTATATAAGTATATAATGACCCCATGTGACCCACCCTAGTTTAATATAAGTACTCAATGATCCCATGTGACCCACCCTACTCCTATATAAGTACTCAATGACCCCATGTGACCCACCCTAGTCCTATATAAGAATTCAATGACCCCATGTGACCCCCCCTAGTCCTATATAAGTACTCAATGATCCCATGTGACCCACCCTACTCCTATATAAGTACTCAATGACCCCATGTGACCCACCCTAGTCCTATATAAGAATTCAATGACCCCATGTGACCCCCCCTAGTCCTATATAAGTACTCAATGACCCCATGTGACCTCCCCTAGTCCTATATAAGTACTCAATGATCCCATCTGACCCCCCCCCCCCTCTAGTCCTATATAACTACTCAATGACAGCATGTGACAAACCCTAGTCCTATATAAGTACTCAATGACCCCATGTGACCCACCCTAGTCCTATATAAGTTCTCAATGACCCCATGTGACCCACCCTACTCCTATATATATACTCAATGACCCCATGGGACCCACCGTAGTCCTATATAAGTTCTCAATGACCCCATGTGACCCCCCCTAGACCTATATAAGTACTCAATGACCCCATGTGACCTACCCTAGTCCTGTATAAGTACTCAATGACCCCATGGGACCCACCGTAGTCCTATATAAGTTCTCAATGACCGCATGTGACCCCCCCTAGTCTTATATAAGTACTAAATGACCCCATGGGACCCACCCTAGTCATATATATGTACTCAATGACCCCATGTGACCCCCCCTAGTCCTATATATGTATTCAATGATCCCATGGGACCTCCGCAGTCCTATATAAGTACTCCCTGACCCCATGTGACCCCCCCTAGTCCTATATAAGTACTCAATGACCGCATTTGACCCCCCTTGTCTTATATAAGTACTCAATGACCCCATGTGACTTCCCCCTAGTCCTATATAAGTACTCAATGACCCCATGTGACCCCCCTAGACCTATATAAGTACTCAATGATCCCATGTGACCCTCCCTAGTCCTGTATAAGTACTCAATGACCCCATGGGACCCACCGTAGTCCTATATAAATTCTCAATGACCCCATGTGACCCCCCCTAGTCCTATATATGTACTCAATGACCCCACGGGACCCCCCCTAGCCCTATATAAGTACTCAATGACCCCATGTGACCCACCCTATTCCTATATATGTACTCTATGACCCCATGTGACCCACTCTAGTCCTATATAAGTAATCAATGACCCCATGTGACCCCCCCTAGTCCTATATAAGTACTCAATGACACCATGTGACCCACCCTACTCCTATATAAGTACTCAATGACCGCATGTGACCCCCCCCCTCCTTGTCTTCTATAAGTACTCAATGACCCCATGTGACTTCCCCCTAGTCCTATATAAGAATTCAATGACCGCATGTGACCCCCCCTAGTCCTATATAAGTACTCAATGACCCCATGTGACCCCCCCTAGTCTTATATAAGTACTTAATGACCCCATGGGACCCACCGTAGTCCTATATAAGTTCTCAATGACCCCATGGGACCCACCGTAGTCCTATATAAGTTCTCAATGACCCCATGTGACCCCCCCCCTAGTCCTATATATGTACTCTATGACCCCATGTGACCCACTCTAGTCCTATATAAGTAATCAATGACCCCATGTGAACCACCCTAGTCCTATATAAGTACTCAATGACCCCATGTGACCCACCCTACTCCTATATAAGTACTCAATGACCCCATGTGACCTACCCTAGTCCTATATAAGTACTCAATGACCCCATGTGACCCACCCTATTCCTATATATGTACTCTATGACCCCATGTGACCCACTCTAGTCCTATATAAGTAATCAATGACCCCATGTGACCCCCCCTAGTCCTATATAAGTACTCAATGACCCAATGTGACCCACCCTACTCCTATATAAGTACTCAATGACCCCATGTGACCCACCCTAGTCCTATATAAGTACTCAATGACCCCATGAGACCCACCCTAGTCCTTTATAAGTACTAAATGACCCCATGTGACCCACCCTAGTCCTATATAAGTTCTCAACGACCCCATGTGACCAACCCTAGTCCTATATAAGTACTCAATGACCCCATGTGACTTCCCCCTAATTCTATATAAGTACTCAATGACCCCATGTGACCCACCCTAGTCCTATATAAGTACTCAATGACCCCATGAGACCCACCCTAGTCCTTTATAAGTACTAAATGACCCCATGGGACCCACCCTAGTCATATATATGTACTCAATGACCCCATGTGACCCACCCTAGTACTATATAAGTACACAATGATCCCATGTGACCCCCCCCTAGTCCTATATAAGTACTCAATGACCCCATGTGATCCACCCTAGTCCTATATAAGTACTCAATGACCCCATGTGACTTCCCCCTAGTCCTATATAAGTACTCAATGAACCCTTGTGACCCCACCTAGTCCTATATAACTACTCAATGACCCCATGTGACCCCCCTAGTCCTATATAAGTACACAATGACCCCATGGGACCCACCGTAGTCCTATATAAGTTCTCAATGACCCCATGTGACCCCCCCTAGTCCTATATATGTACTCAATGACCCCATGGGACCCACTGTAGTCCTATATAAGTTCTCAATGACCCCATGTGACCCCCCCTAGTCCTATATATGTACTCTATGACCCTATGTGACCCACTCTAGTCCTATATAAGTACTCAATGACCCCTTGTGGCCCACCCTAGTCCTATATAAGTAAACAATGACCCCATGTGACCCCCCCCCTAGTCCTATATAAGTACTCAATGACCCCATGTGATCCAACCTAGTCCTATATAAGTACTCAATGACCCCATGTGACCCACCCTAGTCCTATATAAGTACTCAATGACCCCATGCGACCCCCCCTAGTCCTATATAAGTACTCAATGACCCCAGGTTAACTACCCTACTCCTATATAAGTACTCAATGGCCTCTTGTGACCCACCCTAGTCCTATATAAGTACTCAAAGGCCCCATGTGACCCACCCTAGTCCTATATAAGTACTCAATGACCGCATGTGACCCCCCCTTGTCTTATATAAGTACTCAATGACCCCATGTGACTTCCCCCTAGTCCTATATAAGTACTCAATGACCCCATGTGACACACCCTACTCCTATATAAGTACTCAATGACCCCATGTGACCCACCCTAGTCCTATATAAGTACTCAATGACCCCATGTGACCCACCCTAGTCCTATATAAGTTCTCAATGACCCCATGTGACCCCCCCTAGTCCTATATATATACTCAATGACCCCATGGGACCCACCGTAGTCCTATATAAGTTCTCAATGACCCCATGTGAACCCCCCTAGTCCTATATAAGTACTCAATGACCCCATGTGACCCACCCTACTCCTATATAAGTACTCAATGACCCCATGTGACCTACCCTAGTCCTATATAAGTACTCAATGACCCCATGTGACCCACCCTAGTCCTATATAAGTACTCAATGACCCCATGAGACCCATCCTAGTCCTTTATAAGTACTAAATGACCCCATGTGACCCACCCTAGTCCTATATAAGTTCTCAACGACCCCATGTGACCCACCCTAGTCCTATATAAGTACTCAATGACCCCATGTGACTTCCCCTTAGTTCTATATAAGTATTCAATGATCCCATGTGACCTCCCCCCTAGTCCTATATAAGTACTCAATGACCCCATGTGACCCCCCTAGTCCTATATAAGTACCCAATGACCCCATGTGACCCAACCTAGTCCTATATAAGTAAACAATGACCCCATGTGACCCCCCCCCTAGTCCTATATAAGTACTCAATGACCCCATGTGATCCACCCTAGTCCTATATAAGTACTCAATGACCCCATGTGACCCACCCTAGTCCTATATAAGTACTCAATGACCCCATGCGACCCCCCCTAGTCCTATATATGTACTCAATGACCCCAGGTCAGCTACCCTACTCCTATATAAGTACTCAATGGCCCCTTGTGACCCACCCTAGTCCTATATAAGTACTCAATGACCGCATGTGACCCCCCCTAGTCCTATATAAGTACTCAATGACCCCATGTGACCCACCCCAGTCATATATATGTACTCAATGACACCATGTGACCCACCCTAGTCCTATATAAGTACTCAATGACCCCGTGAGACCCACCCTAGTCCTTTATAAGAACTAAATGACACCATGTGACCCACCCTAGTCCTTTATAAGAACTAAATGACCCCATGTGACCCACCCTAGTCCTATATAAGTTCTCAACGACCCCATGTGATCCACCCTATTCCTATATAAGTACTCAATGGCCCCATGTGACCTCCCCTAGTCCTATATAAATACTCAATGACCCCAGGTCAGCTACCCTACTCTTATATAATTACTCAATGACCCCATGTGACCCACCTTAGTCCTATATAAGTACTCAATGGCCCCATGTGACCCACCCTAGTCCTATATAAGTAATCAATGACCCCATGTGACCCACTCTAGTCCTATATAAGTTCTCAACGACCCCATGTGACCCACCCTAGTCCTATATAAGTACTCAATGACCCCATGTGACTTCCCCCTAGTTCTATATAAGTACTCAATGACCCCATGTGACCCCCCCCCCCCTAGTCCTATATAAGTACTCAATGACCCCATGTGATCCACCCTAGTCCTATATAAGTACTCAATGACCCCATGTGACCCACCCTAGAACTATATAAGTACCCAATGACCCCATGTGACCAACCCTAGTCCTATATAAGTAAACAATGACCCCATGTGACCCCCCCTAGTCCTATGTAAGTACTCAATGACCCCATGTGATCCACCCTAGTCCTATATAAGTACTCAATGACCCCATGTGACCCTCCCTAGTCCTATGTAAGTACTCAATGACCCCATGTGATCCACCCTAGTCCTATATAAGTACTCAATGACCCCATGTGACCCACCCTAGTCCTATATAAGTACTCAATGACCCCATGTGACCCACCCTAGTCCTATATATGTACTCTATGACCCTATGTGACCCACTCTAGTACTATATAAGTAATCAATGACCCCATGTGAACCCCCCTAGTCCTATATAAGTACTCAATGACCCCTTGTGACCCACCCTACTCCTATATAAGTACTCAATGACCCCATGAGACCCACCCTAGTCCTTTATAAGTACTAAATGACCCCATGTGACCCACCCTAGTCCTATATAAGTTCTCAACGACCACATGTGACCCACCCTAGTCCTACATAAGTACTCAATGACCCCATGTGACTTCCCCTTAGTTCTATATAAGTATTCAATGACCCCATGTGACCTCCCCCCTAGTCCTATATAAGTACTCAATGACCCCATGTGACCCACCCTAGAACTATATAAGTACCCAATGACCCCATGTGACCCACCCTAGTCCTATATAAATTAAACAATGACCCCATGTGACACCCCCCCTAGTCCTATGTAAGTACTCAATGACCCCATGTGACCCACCCTAGTCCTATATAAGTACTCAATGACCCCATGTGACCCCCCCTAGTCCTATATAAGTACTCAATGACCCCAGGTCAGCTACCCTACTCCTATATAAGTACTCAATGACCCCATGTGACTTCCCCCTAGTCCTATATAAGACTTCAATGACCCCATGTGACCCCCCCTAGTCATATATAAGTACTCAATGACCCATGTGACCCCCCCTAGTCGTATATAAGTACTCAACGACCCCATGGGACCCACCGTAGTCCTATATAAGTTCTCAATGACCCCATGTGACCCCCCTAGTCCTATATATATACTCAATGACCCCATGTGACCCCCCCCTAGTCCTATATAAGTACTCAATGACCCCATGGGACCCACCGTAGTCCTATATAAGTACTCAATGACCCCATGTGACTTCCCCCTAGTCCTATATAAGAATTCAATGACCCCATGTGACCCCCCCTAGTCATATATAAGTACTCAATGACCCATGTGACCCTCCCTAGTCTTATATAAGTACCCAACGACCCCATGGGACCCACCGTAGTCCTATATAAGTTCTCAATGACCCCATGTGACCCCCCTAGTCCTATATATATACTCAATGACCCCATGTGACCCGCCCCTAGTCCTATATAAGTACACAATGACCCCATGTGACCCCCCCCTAGTCCTATATAAGTACTCAATGGCCCCATGTGACCCACCCTAGTCCTATATAAGTACTCAATGACCGCATGTGACCCCCTCTTGTCTTATATAAGTACTCAATGACCCCATGTGACTTCCCCCTAGTCCTATATAAGTACTCAATGACCGCATGTGACCCCCCCTTGTCTTATATAAGTACTCAATGACCCCATGTGACTTCCCCCTAGTCCTATATAAGTACTCAATGAACACTTGTGACCCCCCCCCCTAGTCCTATATAAGTACTCAATGACCCCACGTGACCCCCCAAGTCCTATATAAGTTCTCAATGACCCCATGTGACCCCCCTAGTCCTATATATATACTCAATGACCCCATGTGACCCGCCCCTAGTCCTATATAAGTTCTCAATGACCCCATGTGACCCCCCCTAGTCCTATATATGTACTCTACGACCCTATGTTACCCACTCTAGTCCTATATAAGTAATCAATGACCCCATGTGAACCCCCCTAGTCCTATATAAGTACTCAATGACCCCATGTGACCCCCCCTAGTATTATATAAGTACTCAATGACCCCAGGTCAGCTACCCTACTCCTATATAAGTACCCAATGACCCCATGTGACCCACCCTACTCCTATATAAGTACACAATGACCCCATGTGACCCCCCCCTAGTCCTATATAAGTACTCAATGACCCTATGTGATCCACCCTAGTCCTATATAAGTACACAATGGCCCCATGTGACCCACCCTAGTCCTATATAAGTACCCAATGACCGTATTTGACCCCCCCTTGTCTTATATAAGTACTCAATCACCCCATGTGACTTCCCCCTAGTCCTATATAAGTACTCAATGAACCCTTGTGACCCCCCCTAGTCCTATATAAGTACTCAATGACCCCACGTGACACCCCGAGTCCTATATAAGTACTCAATGACCCCATGGGACCCACCGTAGTCCTATATAAGTTCTCAATGACCCCATGTGACCCCCCCTAGTCCTATATATGTACTCAATGACCCCATGGGACCCGCCGTAGTCCTATATAAGTTCTCAATGACCCCATGTGACCCCCCCTAGTCCTATATATGTACTCTATGACCCTATGTGACCCACTCTAGTCCTATATAAGTAATCAATGACCCCATGTGAACCCCCCTAGTCCTATATAAGTACTCAATGGCCCCATGTGACCCACCCTAGTCTTATATAAGTACTCAATGACCCCATGTGACCCACCCTAGTCCTATATAAGTACTCAATGACCCCATGAGACCCACCCTAGTCCTTTATAAGTACTAAATGACCCCATGTGACCCACCCTAGTCCTATATAAGTTCTCAACGACCCCATGTGACCCACCCTAGTCCTATATAAGTACTCAATGACCCCATGTGTCTTCCCCCTAGTTCTATATAAGTACTCAATGACCCCATGTGACCCCCCCCTAGTCCTATATAAGTACACAATGGCCCCATGTGACCCACCCTAGTCCTATATAAGTACCCAATGACCGTATTTGACCCCCCCTTGTCTTATATAAGTACTCAATCACCCCATGTGACTTCCCCCTAGTCCTATATAAGTACTCAATGACCCCATGTGACCCCCCCTAGACCTATATAAGTACTCAATGATCCCATGTGACCCTCCCTAGTCCTGTATAAGTACTCAATGACCCCATGTGACCCACCCTAGTCCTATATAAGTACTCAATGACCCCATGCGACCCCCCCTAGTCCTATATAAGTACTCAATGACCCCAGGTCAACTACCCTACTCCTATATAAGTACTCAATGGCCCCTTGTGACCCACCCTAGTCCTATATAAGTACTCAAAGGCCCCATGTGACCCACCCTAGTCCTATATAAGTACTCAATGACCCTATGTGATCCACCCTAGTCCTATATAAGTACACAATGGCCCCATGTGACCCACCCTAGTCCTATATAAGTACCCAATGACCGTATTTGACCCCCCCTTGTCTTATATAAGTACTCAATCACCCCATGTGACTTCCCCCTAGTCCTATATAAGTACTCAATGACCCCATGTGACCCCCCCTACACCTATATAAGTACTCAATGATCCCATGTGACCCTCCCTAGTCCTGTATAAGTACTCAATGACCCCATGTGACCCACCCTAGTCCTATATAAGTACTCAATGACCCCATGCGAGCCCCCCTAGTCCTATATAAGTACTCAATGACCCCAGGTCAACTACCCTACTCCTATATAAGTACTCAATGGCCCCTTGTGACCCACCCTAGTCCTATATAAGTACTCAAAGGCCCCATGTGACCCACCCTAGTCCTATATAAGTACTCAATGACCGCATGTGACCCCCCCTTGTCTTATATAAGTACTCAATGACCCCATGTGACTTCCCCCTAGTCCTATATAAGTATTCAATGACCCCATGTGACCCCCCCCTAGTCCTATATAAGTATATAATGACCCCATGTGACCCACCCTAGTTTAATATAAGTACTCAATGATCCCATGTGACCCACCCTACTCCTATATAAGTACTCAATGACCCCATGTGACCCACCCTAGTCCTATATAAGAATTCAATGACCCCATGTGACCCCCCCTAGTCCTATATAAGTACTCAATGACCCCATGTGACCTCCCCTAGTCTTATATAAGTACTCAATGACCCCATGGGACCCACCGTAGTCCTATATAAGTTCTCAATGACCCCATGTGTGACCCACCCTAGTCCTATATATATACTCAATGACCCCATGGGACCCACCCTAGTCCTATATAAGTACTCAATGATCCCATCTGACCCCCCCCCCCCTCTAGTCCTATATAACTACTCAATGACAGCATGTGACAAACCCTAGTCCTATATAAGTACTCAATGACCCCATGTGACCCACCCTAGTCCTATATAAGTTCTCAATGACCCCATGTGACCCACCCTACTCCTATATATATACTCAATGACCCCATGGGACCCACCGTAGTCCTATATAAGTTCTCAATGACCCCATGTGACCCCCCCTAGACCTATATAAGTACTCAATGATCCCATGTGACCCTCCCTAGTCCTGTATAAGTACTCAATGACCCCATGGGACCCACCGTAGTCCTATGTAAGTTCTCAATGACCGCATGTGACCCCCCCTAGTCCTATATAAGTACTCAATGACCCCATGTGACCCCCCCTAGTCTTATATAAGTACTCAATGACCCCATGGGACCCACCGTAGTCCTATATAAGTTCTCAATGACTCCATGTGACCCCCCCTAGTCCTATATATATACTCAATGACCCCATGGGACCCACCGTAGTCCTATATAAGTTCTCAATGACCCCATGTGACCCCCCCCTAGTCCTATATATGTACTCTATGACCCCATGTGACCCACTCTAGTCCTATATAAGTAATCAATGACCCCATGTGAACCACCCTAGTCCTATATAAGTACTCAATGACCCCATGTGACTCAACCTACTCCTATATAAGTACTCAATGACCCCATGTGACCTACCCTAGTCCTATATAAGTACTCAATGACCCCATGTGATCCACCCTAGTCCTATATAAGTACTCAATGACCCCATGTGACTTCCTCCTAGTCCTATATAAGTACTCAATGAACCCTTGTGACCCCCCCTAGTCCTATATAACTACTCAATGACCCCATGTGACCCCCCTAGTCCTATATAAGTACTCAATGACCCCATTGGACCCACCGTAGTCCTATATAAGTTCTCAATGACCCCATGTGACCCCCCCTAGTTTTATATAAATACTAAATGACCCCATGTGACCCACTTTAGTCCTATATAAGAATTCAATGACCCCATGTGACCCCCCCTAGTCCTATATAAGTACTCAATGACCCCATGTGACCTCCCCTAGTCCTATATAACTACTCAATGACAGCATGTGACAAACCCTAGTACTATATAAGTACTCAATGACCCCATGTGACCCACCCTAGTCCTATATAAGTACTCAATGACCCCATGTGACCCACCCTAGTCCTATATAAGTACTCAATGACCCCATGAGACCCACCCTAGTCCTTTATAAGTACTAAATGACCCCATGTGACCCACCCTAGTCCTATATAAGTTCTCAACGACCCCATGTGTGTGACCCACCCTAGTCCTATATATGTACTCAATGACCCCATGTGACTTCCCCTTAGTTCTATATAAGTACTCAATGACCCCATGTGACCCCCCCCCTAGTCCTATATAAGTACTCAATGACCCCAGGTCAGCTAACCTACTCCTATATAAGTACTCAATGACCCCTTGTGACCCACCCTAGTCCTATATAAGTACCCAATGACCCCATGTGACCCACCCTAGTCCTATATAAGTAAACAATGACCTCATGTGACCCCCCCCCCTAGTCCTATATAAGTACTCAATGACCCCATGTGATCCACCCTAGTCCTATATAAGTACTCAATGACCCCATGTGACCCACCCTAGTCCTATATAAGTACTGAATGACCCCATGCGACCCCCCCTAGTCCTACATAAGTACTCAATGACCCCAGGTCAACTACCCTACTCCTATATAAGTACTCAATGGCCCCTTGTGACCCACCCTAGTCCTATATAAGTACTCAAAGGCCCCATGTGACCCACCCTAGTCCTATATAAGTACTCAATGACCGCATGTGACCCCCCCTTGTCTTATATAAGTACTCAATGACCCCATGTGACTTCCCCCTAGTCCTATATAAGTATTCAATGACCCCATGTGACCCCCCCTAGTCCTATATAAGTATATAATGACCCCATGTGACCCACCCTAGTTTAATATAAGTACTCAATGATCCCATGTGACCCACCCTACTCCTATATAAGTACTCAATGACCCCATGTGACCCACCCTAGTCCTATATAAGAATTCAATGACCCCATGTGACCCCCCCTAGTCCTATATAAGTACTCAATGATCCCATGTGACCCACCCTACTCCTATATAAGTACTCAATGACCCCATGTGACCCACCCTAGTCCTATATAAGAATTCAATGACCCCATGTGACCCCCCCTAGTCCTATATAAGTACTCAATGACCCCATGTGACCTCCCCTAGTCCTATATAAGTACTCAATGATCCCATCTGACCCCCCCCCCCCCCTCTAGTCCTATATAACTACTCAATGACAGCATGTGACAAACCCTAGTCCTATATAAGTACTCAATGACCCCATGTGACCCACCCTAGTCCTATATAAGTTCTCAATGACCCCATGTGACCCACCCTACTCCTATATATATACTCAATGACCCCATGGGACCCACCGTAGTCCTATATAAGTTCTCAATGACCCCATGTGACCCCCCCTAGACCTATATAAGTACTCAATGATCCCATGTGACCCTCCCTAGTCCTGTATAAGTACTCAATGACCCCATGGGACCCACCGTAGTCCTATGTAAGTTCTCAATGACCGCATGTGACCCCCCCTAGTCCTATATAAGTACTCAATGACCCCATGTGACCCCCCCTAGTCTTATATAAGTACTCAATGACCCCATGGGACCCACCGTAGTCCTATATAAGTTCTCAATGACTCCATGTGACCCCCCCTAGTCCTATATATATACTCAATGACCCCATGGGACCCAACGTAGTCCTATATAAGTTCTCAATGACCCCATGTGACCCCCCCCTAGTCCTATATATGTACTCTATGACCCCATGTGACCCACTCTAGTCCTATATAAGTAATCAATGACCCCATGTGAACCACCCTAGTCCTATATAAGTACTCAATGACCCCATGTGACCCAACCTACTCCTATATAAGTACTCAATGACCCCATGTGACCTACCCTAGTCCTATGTAAGTACTCAATGACCCCATGTGACCCAACCTAGTCCTATATAAGTACTCAATGACCCCATGAGACCCACCCTAGTCCTTTATAAGTACTAAATGACCCCATGGGACCCACCCTAGTCATATATATGTACTCAATGACCCCATGTGACCCCCCCTAGTCCTATATATGTATTCAATGATCCCATGGGACCTCCGCAGTCCTATATAAGTACTCCCTGACCCCATGTGACCCCCCCTAGTCCTATATAAGTACTCAATGACCGCATTTGACCCCCCTTGTCTTATATAAGTACTCAATGACCCCATGTGACTTCCCCCTAGTCCTATATAAGTACTCAATGACCCCATGTGACCCCCCTAGACCTATATAAGTACTCAATGATCCCATGTGACCCTCCCTAGTCCTGTATAAGTACTCAATGACCCCATGGGACCCACCGTAGTCCTATATAAATTCTCAATGACCCCATGTGACCCCCCCTAGTCCTATATATGTACTCAATGACCCCACGGGACCCCCCCTAGCCCTATATAAGTACTCAATGACCCCATGTGACCCACCCTATTCCTATATATGTACTCTATGACCCCATGTGACCCACTCTAGTCCTATATAAGTATTCAATGACCCCATGTGACCCCCCCTAGTCCTATATAAGTACTCAATGACACCATGTGACCCACCCTACTCCTATATAAGTACTCAATGACCGCATGTGACCCCCCCCTCCTTGTCTTCTATAAGTACTCAATGACCCCATGTGACTTCCCCCTAGTCCTATATAAGAATTCAATGACCGCATGTGACCCCCCCTAGTCCTATATAAGTACTCAATGACCCCATGTGACCCCCCCTAGTCTTATATAAGTACTCAATGACCCCATGGGACCCACCGTAGTCCTATATAAGTTCTCAATGACCCCATGGGACCCACCGTAGTCCTATATAAGTTCTCAATGACCCCATGTGACCCCCCCCTAGTCCTATATATGTACTCTATGACCCCATGTGACCCCCCCCCTAGTCCTATATAAGTACTCAATGGCCCCATGTGACCCACCCTAGTCCTATATAAGTACTCAATGACCGCATGTGACCCCCTCTTGTCTTATATAAGTACTCAATGACCCCATGTGACTTCCCCCTAGTCCTATATAAGTACTCAATGACCGCATGTGACCCCCCCCTTGTCTTATATAAGTACTCAATGACCCCATGTGACTTCCCCCTAGTCCTATATAAGTACTCAATGAACACTTGTGACCCCCCCCTAGTCCTATATAAGTACTCAATGACCCTACGTGACCCCCCTAGTCCTATATAAGTACTCAATGACCCCATGGGACCCACCGTAGTCCTATATAAGTTCTCAATGACCCCATGTGACCCCCCCTAGTCCTATATATGTACTCAATGACCCCATGGGACCCACCGTAGTCCTATATAAGTTCTCAATGACCCCATGTGACCCCCCCTAGTCCTATATATGTACTCTATGACCCTATGTGACCCACTCTAGTCCTATATAAGTAATCAATGACCCCATGTGAACCCCCCTAGTCCTATATAAGTACTCAATGGCCCCATGTGACCCACCCTAGTCCTATATAAGTACTCAATGACCCCATGTGACCCACCCTAGTCCTATATAAGTACTCAATGACCCCATGAGACCCACCCTAGTCCTTTATAAGTACTAAATGACCCCATGTGACCCACCCTAGTCCTATATAAGTTCTCAACGACCCCATGTGACCCACCCTAGTCCTATATAAGTACTCAATGACCCCATGTGTCTTCCCCCTAGTTCTATATAAGTACTCAATGACCCCATGTGACCCCCCCCCTAGTCCTATATAAGTACTCAATGACCCCATGTGATCCACCCTAGTCCTATATAAGTACTCAATGACCCCATGTGACCCACCCTAGAACTATATAAGTACCCAATGACCCCATGTGACCCACCCTAGTCCTATATAAGTAAACAATGACCCCATGTGACCCCCCCCCCCTAGTCCTATGTAAGTACTCAATGACCCCATGTGATCCACCCTAGTCCTATATAAGTACTCAATGACCCCATGTGACCCACCCTAGTCCTATATAAGTACTCAATGACCCCATGTGACCCACCCTAGTCCTATATAAGTTCTCAATAAACCCATGTGACCCCCCCTAGTCCTATATAAGTACTCAATGACCCCAGGTCAACTACCCTACTCCTATATAAGTACTCAATGGCCCCTTGTGACCCACCCTAGTCCTATATAAGTACTCAAAGGCCCCATGTGACCCACCCTAGTCCTATATAAGTACTCAATGACCGCATGTGACCCCCCCTTGTCTTATATAAGTACTCAATGACCCCATGTGACTTCCCCCTAGTCCTATATAAGTATTCAATGACCCCATGTGACCCCCCCTAGTCCTATATAAGTATATAATGACCCCATGTGACCCCCCCTAGTTTTATATAAGTACTCAATGATCCCATGTGACCCACCCTACTCCTATATAAGTACTCAATGACCCCATGTGACCCACCCTAGTCCTATATAAGAATTCAATGACCCCATGTGACCCCCCCTAGTCCTATATAAGTACTCAATGACGCCATGTGACCTCCCCTAGTCTTATATAAGTACTCAATGACCACATGGGACCCACCGTAGTCCTATATAAGTTCTCAATGACCCCATGTGACCCACCCTAGTCCTATATATATACTCAATGACCCCATGGGACCCACCGTAGTCCTATATTAGTTCTCAATGACCCCATGTGACCCCCCCTAGTCCTATATATGTACTCCCTGACCCCATGTGCCCCCCCCTAGTCCTATATAAGTACTCAATGATCCCATCTGACCCCCCCCCCTCTAGTCCTATATAACTACTCAATGACAGCATGTGACCAACCCTAGTCCTATATAAGTACTCAATGACCCCATGTGACCCACCCTAGTCCTATATAAGTTCTCAATGACCCCATGTGACCCACCCTAGTCCTATATATATACTCAATGACCCCATGGGACCCACCGTAGTCCTATATAAGTTCTCAATGACCACATGTGACCCCCCCTAGTCCTATATATGTACTCCTTGACCCCATGTGTGACCCCCCCTAGTCCTATATAAGTACTCAATGACCCCATCTGACCCCCCCCCCCCCCACTAGTCCTATATAACTACTCAATGACAGCATGTGACCAACCCTAGTCCTATATAAGTACTCAATGACCCCATGTGACCCACCCTAGTCCTATATAAGTACTCAATGGCCCCATGTGACCCCCCCTAGTCCTATATAAGTACTCAATGACCCCAGGTCAGCTACCCTACTCCTTAATAAGTACTCAATGACCCCATGTGTGACCCACCCTAGTCCTATATAAGTGCTCAATGGCCCCATGTGACCCACCCTAGTCCTATATAAGTACTCAATGACCGCATTTGACCCCCCCCCCCTTGTCTTATATAAGTACTCAATGACCCCATGTGACTTCCCCCTAGTCCTATATAAGTACTCAATGACCCCATGTGACCCCCCTAGTCCTATATAAGTACTCAACGACCCCATGGGACCCACCGTAGTCCTATATAAGTTCTCAATGACCCCATGTGACCCCCCCTAGTCCTATATATGTACTCAATGACCCCATGGGACACACCGTAGTCCTATATAAGTTCTCAATGACCCCATGTGACCCCCCCTATTCCTATATATGTACTCTATGACCCTATGTGACCCACTCTAGTCCTATATATGTAATCAATGACCCCATGTGAACCCCCCTAGTCCTATATAAGTACTCAATGACCCCATGTGACCCACCCTACTCCTATATAAGTACTCAATGACCCCATGTGACCCACCCTAGTCCTATATAAGTACTCAATGACCCCATGTGACCCACCCTAGTCCTATATAAGTACTCAATGACCCCATGGGACTCACCGTAGTCCTATATAAGTTCTCAATGACCCCATGTGACCCCCCCTAGTCCTATATATGTACTCCCTGACCCCATGTGACCCCCCCTAGTCCTATATAAGTACTCAATGACCCCATCTGACCCCCCCCCCCCCTCTAGTCCTATATAACTACTCAAAGACAGCATGTGACCAACCCTAGTCCTATATAAGTACTCAATGACCCCATGTGACCCACCCTAGTCCTATATAAGTACTCAATGGCCCCATGTGACCCACCCTAGTCCTATATAAGTACTCAATGACCCCATGAGACCCACCCTAGTCCTTTATAAGTACTAAATGACCCCATGTGACCCACCCTAGTCCTATATAAGTACTCAATGACCGCATTTGACCCCCCCCCTTGTCTTATATAAGTACTCAATGACCCCATGTGACTTCCCCCTAGTCTTATATAAGTACTCAATGACCCCATGTGACCCCCTAGTCCTATATAAGTACTCAATGAACACTTGTGACCCCCCCTAGTCCTATATAAGTACTCAATGACCCCACGTGACCCCCCTAGTCCTATATAAGTACTCAATGACCCCATGGGACCCACCGTAGTCCTATATAAGTTCTCAATGACCCCATGTGACCCCCCCTAGTCCTATATATGTACTCAATGACGCCATGGGACCCACCGTAGTCCTATATAAGTTCTCAATGACCCCATGTGACCCCCCCTAGTCCTATATATGTACTCTATGACCCTATGTTACCCACTCTAGTCCTATATAAGTAATCAATGACCCCATGTGAACCCCCCTAGTCCTATATAAGTACTCAATGACCCCATGTGACCCCCCCTAGTATTATATAAGTACTCAATGACCCCAGGTCAGCTACCCTACTCCTATATAAGTACCCAATGACCCCATGTGACCCACCCTACTCCTATATAAGTACACAATGACCCCATGTGACCCCCCCCTAGTCCTATATAAGTACTCAATGACCCCATGTGATCCACCCTAGTCCTATATAAGTACACAATGGCCCCATGTGACCCACCCTAGTCCTATATAAGTACTCAATGACCGTATGTGACCCCCCCTTGTCTTATATAAGTACTCAATCACCCCATGTGACTTCCCCCTAGTCCTATATAAGTACTCAATGAACCCTTGTGACCCCCCCCTAGTCCTATATAAGTACTCAATGACCCCACGTGACACCCCGAGTCCTATATAAGTACTCAATTACCCCATGGGACCCACCGTAGTCCTATATAAGTTCTCAATGACCCCATGTGACCCCCCCTAGTCCTATATATGTACTCAATGACCCCATGGGACCCGCCGTAGTCCTATATAAGTTCTCAATGACCCCATGTGACCCCCCCTAGTCCTATATATGTACTCTATGACCCTATGTGACCCACTCTAGTCCTATATAAGTAATCAATGACCCCATGTGAACCCCCCTAGTCCTATATAAGTACTCAATGGCCCCATGTGACCCACCCTAGTCCTATATAAGTACTCAATGACCCCATGTGACCCACCCTAGTCCTATATAACTACTCAATGACCCCATGAGACCCACCCTAGTCCTTTATAAGTACTAAATGACCCCATGTGACCCACCCTAGTCCTATATAAGTTCTCAACGACCCCATGTGACCAACCCTAGTGCTATATAAGTACTCAATGACCCCATGTGACCCACCCTAGTCCTATATATATACTCAATGACCCCATGGGACCCACCGTAGTCCTATATAAGTTCTCAATGACCACATGTGACCCCCCCTAGTCATATATATGTACTCCTTGACCCCATGTGTGACCCCCCCTAGTCCTATATAAGTACTCAATTACCCCATCTGACCCCCCCCCCCCCCTCTAGTCCTATATAACTACTCAATGACAGCATGTGACCAACCCTAGTCCTATATAAGTACTCAATGACCCCATGTGACCCACCCTAGTCCTATATAAGTACTCAATGGCCCCATGTGACCCCCCCTAGTCCTATATAAGTACTCAATGACCCCAGGTCAGCTACCCTACTCCTTAATAAGTACTCAATGACCCCATGTGTGACCCACCCTAGTCCTATATAAGTGCTCAATGGCCCCATGTGACCCACCCTAGTCCTATATAAGTACTCAATGACCGCATTTGACCCCCCCCCCCTTGTCTTAAATAAGTACTCAATGACCCCATGTGACTTCCCCCTAGTCCTATATAAGTACTCAATGACCCCATGTGACCCACCCTAGTCCTATATAAGTACTCAATGACCCCATGTGACCCACCCTAGTCCTATATAACTACTCAATGACCCCATGAGACCCACCCTAGTCCTTTATAAGTACTAAATGACCCCATGTGACCCACCCTAGTCCTATATAAGTTCTCAACGACCCCATGTGACCAACCCTAGTGCTATATAAGTACTCAATGACCCCATGTGACCCACCCTAGTCCTATATATATACTCAATGACCCCATGGGACCCACCGTAGTCCTATATAAGTTCTCAATGACCACATGTGACCCCCCCTAGTCCTATATATGTACTCAATGACCCCATGGGACCCACCGTAGTCCTATATAAGTTCTCAATGACCCCATGTGACCCCCCCTAGTCCTATATATGTACTCTATGACCCTATGTGACCCACTCTAGTCCTATATAAGTAATCAATGACCCCATGTGAACCCCCCTAGTCCTATATAAGTACTCAATGGCCCCATGTGACCCACCCTAGTCCTATATAAGTACTCAATGACCCCATGTGACCCACCCTAGTCCTATATAAGTACTCAATGACCCCATGAGACCCACCCTAGTCCTTTATAAGTACTAAATGACCCCATGTGACCCACCCTAGTCCTATATAAGTTCTCAACGACCCCATGTGACCCACCCTAGTCCTATATAAGTACTCAATGACCCCATGTGTCTTCCCCCTAGTTCTATATAAGTACTCAATGACCCCATGTGACCCCCCCCCTAGTCCTATATAAGTACTCAATGACCCCATGTGATCCACCCTAGTCCTATATAAGTACTCAATGACCCCATGTGACCCACCCTAGAACTATATAAGTACCCAATGACCCCATGTGACCCACCCTAGTCCTATATAAGTAAACAATGACCCCATGTGACCCCCCCCCCCTAGTCCTATGTAAGTACTCAATGACCCCATGTGATCCACCCTAGTCCTATATAAGTACTCAATGACCCCATGTGACCCACCCTAGTCCTATATAAGTACTCAATGACCCCATGTGACCCACCCTAGTCCTATATAAGTTCTCAATAAACCCATGTGACCCCCCCTAGTCCTATATAAGTACTCAATGACCCCAGGTCAACTACCCTACTCCTATATAAGTACTCAATGGCCCCTTGTGACCCACCCTAGTCCTATATAAGTACTCAAAGGCCCCATGTGACCCACCCTAGTCCTATATAAGTACTCAATGACCGCATGTGACCCCCCCTTGTCTTATATAAGTACTCAATGACCCCATGTGACTTCCCCCTAGTCCTATATAAGTATTCAATGACCCCATGTGACCCCCCCTAGTCCTATATAAGTATATAATGACCCCATGTGACCCCCCCTAGTTTTATATAAGTACTCAATGATCCCATGTGACCCACCCTACTCCTATATAAGTACTCAATGACCCCATGTGACCCACCCTAGTCCTATATAAGAATTCAATGACCCCATGTGACCCCCCCTAGTCCTATATAAGTACTCAATGACGCCATGTGACCTCCCCTAGTCTTATATAAGTACTCAATGACCCCATGGGACCCACCGTAGTCCTATATAAGTTCTCAATGACCCCATGTGACCCACCCTAGTCCTATATATATACTCAATGACCCCATGGGACCCACCGTAGTCCTATATTAGTTCTCAATGACCCCATGTGACCCCCCCTAGTCCTATATATGTACTCCCTGACCCCATGTGCCCCCCCCTAGTCCTATATAAGTACTCAATGATCCCATCTGACCCCCCCCCCTCTAGTCCTATATAACTACTCAATGACAGGCATGTGACCAACCCTAGTCCTATATAAGTACTCAATGACCCCATGTGACCCACCCTAGTCCTATATAAGTTCTCAATGACCCCATGTGACCCACCCTAGTCCTATATATATACTCAATGACCCCATGGGACCCACCGTAGTCCTATATAAGTTCTCAATGACCACATGTGACCCCCCCTAGTCCTATATATGTACTCCTTGACCCCATGTGTGACCCCCCCTAGTCCTATATAAGTACTCAATGACCCCATCTGACCCCCCCCCCCTACTAGTCCTATATAACTACTCAATGACAGCATGTGACCAACCCTAGTCCTATATAAGTACTCAATGACCCCATGTGACCCACCCTAGTCCTATATAAGTACTCAATGGCCCCATGTGACCCCCCCTAGTCCTATATAAGTACTCAATGACCCCAGGTCAGCTACCCTACTCCTTAATAAGTACTCAATGACCCCATGTGTGACCCACCCTAGTCCTATATAAGTGCTCAATGGCCCCATGTGACCCACCCTAGTCCTATATAAGTACTCAATGACCGCATTTGACCCCCCCCCCCTTGTCTTATATAAGTACTCAATGACCCCATGTGACTTCCCCCTAGTCCTATATAAGTACTCAATGACCCCATGTGACCCCCCTAGTCCTATATAAGTACTCAACGACCCCATGGGACCCACCGTAGTCCTATATAAGTTCTCAATGACCCCATGTGACCCCCCCTAGTCCTATATATGTACTCAATGACCCCATGGGACACACCGTAGTCCTATATAAGTTCTCAATGACCCCATGTGACCCCCCCTATTCCTATATATGTACTCTATGACCCTATGTGACCCACTCTAGTCCTATATATGTAATCAATGACCCCATGTGAACCCCCCTAGTCCTATATAAGTACTCAATGACCCCATGTGACCCACCCTACTCCTATATAAGTACTCAATGACCCCATGTGACCCACCCTAGTCCTATATAAGTACTCAATGACCCCATGTGACCCACCCTAGTCCTATATAAGTACTCAATGACCCCATGGGACTCACCGTAGTCCTATATAAGTTCTCAATGACCCCATGTGACCCCCCCTAGTCCTATATATGTACTCCCTGACCCCATGTGACCCCCCCTAGTCCTATATAAGTACTCAATGACCCCATCTGACCCCCCCCCCCCCTCTAGTCCTATATAACTACTCAAAGACAGCATGTGACCAACCCTAGTCCTATATAAGTACTCAATGACCCCATGTGACCCACCCTAGTCCTATATAAGTACTCAATGGCCCCATGTGACCCACCCTAGTCCTATATAAGTACTCAATGACCCCATGAGACCCACCCTAGTCCTTTATAAGTACTAAATGACCCCATGTGACCCACCCTAGTCCTATATAAGTACTCAATGACCGCATTTGACCCCCCCCCCCTTGTCTTATATAAGTACTCAATGACCCCATGTGACTTCCCCCTAGTCTTATATAAGTACTCAATGACCCCATGTGACCCCCTAGTCCTATATAAGTACTCAATGAACACTTGTGACCCCCCCTAGTCCTATATAAGTACTCAATGACCCCACGTGACCCCCCTAGTCCTATATAAGTACTCAATGACCCCATGGGACCCACCGTAGTCCTATATAAGTTCTCAATGACCCCATGTGACCCCCCCTAGTCCTATATATGTACTCAATGACGCCATGGGACCCACCGTAGTCCTATATAAGTTCTCAATGACCCCATGTGACCCCCCCTAGTCCTATATATGTACTCTATGACCCTATGTTACCCACTCTAGTCCTATATAAGTAATCAATGACCCCATGTGAACCCCCCTAGTCCTATATAAGTACTCAATGACCCCATGTGACCCCCCCTAGTATTATATAAGTACTCAATGACCCCAGGTCAGCTACCCTACTCCTATATAAGTACCCAATGACCCCATGTGACCCACCCTACTCCTATATAAGTACACAATGACCCCATGTGACCCCCCCCTAGTCCTATATAAGTACTCAATGACCCCATGTGATCCACCCTAGTCCTATATAAGTACACAATGGCCCCATGTGACCCACCCTAGTCCTATATAAGTACTCAATGACCGTATGTGACCCCCCCTTGTCTTATATAAGTACTCAATCACCCCATGTGACTTCCCCCTAGTCCTATATAAGTACTCAATGAACCCTTGTGACCCCCCCCTAGTCCTATATAAGTACTCAATTACCCCATGGGACCCACCGTAGTCCTATATAAGTTCTCAATGACCCCATGTGACCCCCCCTAGTCCTATATATGTACTCAATGACCCCATGGGACCCGCCATAGTCCTATATAAGTTCTCAATGACCCCATGTGACCCCCCCTAGTCCTATATATGTACTCTATGACCCTATGTGACCCACTCTAGTCCTATATAAGTAATCAATGACCCCATGTGAACCCCCCTAGTCCTATATAAGTACTCAATGGCCCCATGTGACCCACCCTAGTCCTATATAAGTACTCAATGACCCCATGTGACCCACCCTAGTCCTATATAACTACTCAATGACCCCATGAGACCCACCCTAGTCCTTTATAAGTACTAAATGACCCCATGTGACCCACCCTAGTCCTATATAAGTTCTCAACGACCCCATGTGACCAACCCTAGTGCTATATAAGTACTCAATGACCCCATGTGACCCACCCTAGTCCTATATATATACTCAATGACCCCATGGGACCCACCGTAGTCCTATATAAGTTCTCAATGACCACATGTGACCCCCCCTAGTCATATATATGTACTCCTTGACCCCATGTGTGACCCCCCCTAGTCCTATATAAGTACTCAATTACCCCATCTGACCCCCCCCCCCCCCTCTAGTCCTATATAACTACTCAATGACAGCATGTGACCAACCCTAGTCCTATATAAGTACTCAATGACCCCATGTGACCCACCCTAGTCCTATATAAGTACTCAATGGCCCCATGTGACCCCCCCTAGTCCTATATAAGTACTCAATGACCCCAGGTCAGCTACCCTACTCCTTAATAAGTACTCAATGACCCCATGTGTGACCCACCCTAGTCCTATATAAGTGCTCAATGGCCCCATGTGACCCACCCTAGTCCTATATAAGTACTCAATGACCGCATTTGACCCCCCCCCCCCTTGTCTTATATAAGTACTCAATGACCCCATGTGACTTCCCCCTAGTCCTATATAAGTACTCAATGACCCCATGTGACCCCCCTAGTCCTATATAAGTACTCAATGACCCCATGGGACCCACCGTAGTCCTATATAAGTTCTCAATGACCCCATGTGACCCCCCCTAGTCCTATATATGTACTCAATGACCCCATGGGACCCACCGTAGTCCTATATAAGTTCTCAATGACCCCATGTGACCCCCCCTATTCCTATATATGTACTCTATGACCCTATGTGACCCACTCTAGTCCTATATATGTAATCAATGACCCCATGTGAACCCCCCTAGTCCTATATAAGTACTCAATGACCCCATGTGACCCACCCTACTCCTATATAAGTACTCAATGACCCCATGTGACCCACCCTAGTCCTATATAAGTACTCAATGACCCCATGTGACCCACCCTAGTCCTATATAAGTACTCAATGACCCCATGGGACTCACCGTAGTCCTATATAAGTTCTCAATGACCCCATGTGACCCCCCCTAGTCCTATATATGTACTCCCTGACCCCATGTGACCCCCCCTAGTCCTATATAAGTACTCAATGACCCCATCTGACCCCCCCCCCCTCTAGTCCTATATAACTACTCAAAGACAGCATGTGACCAACCCTAGTCCTATATAAGTACTCAATGACCCCATGAGACCCACCCTAGTCCTTTATAAGTACTAAATGACCCCATGTGACCCACCCTTGTCCTATATAAGTACTCAATGACCGCATTTGACCCCCCCTTGTCTTATATAAGTACTCAATGACCCCATGTGACTTCCCCCTAGTCCTATATAAGTACTCAATGACCCCATGTGACCCCCCTAGTCCTATATAAGTACTCAATGACCCCATGGGACCCACCGTAGTCCTATATAAGTTCTCAATGACCCCATGTGACCCCCCCTAGTCCTATATATGTACTCAATGACCCCATGGGACCCACCGTAGTCCTATATAAGTTCTCAATGACCCCATATGACCCCCCCTAGTCCTATACCAGGTGTAACGAAACGACCGCCTTTTCTCGTAACTGGAGGTTCGGGGTGACAAACTGAGTGTACGTGTAAAATTTCGTTCGAATCGTTCAAGAGGTTTAAAAGTTATTTCTATTTAAAAATCACCCTTTTTCAGTCCTTTTCGAACGACTTTAACTGCATAATGGAAAGTGGAGAAAGTGAAAAACAATTGATGAGCACCCAGCTAGAATGTAAAAATTATCGATCGCGTGCGTTAATACTTTTGCTATTTATTTCTTTAATCTGGCTATTAGATTAATTTTAAAAATAACAAAATCCTTTACATTACAATTTCAATTCAATTCAGTACAAGCATCATTGACTGATTTGATGGAAAGAGCGAGTTGACGCAATGTAAAGGAAAGTATCAAAAGCTAAGATATCGCGCGAGCGCAATGATAACTTAATAGACAATGCATGAGGGCATTCTCTTTCTACTAACGAAGCTAAAGGGAATGATTCAAAATCAATACATTGATGAAGGAGAAAACTAAACTCACCCATTAAATGTTCTGCAAGTTCCTTTAAATCGAAGTTTTTGAAAAAGCTTCAAACTGGCTCCTCGATGATTTCCAGAAAGCACACTATCACTGATTTTGCATTTAAACACTTGTGAATTTAAACAAATTAGGTATTAACCTACGTTTCTTCAAAACACTGGTGAATTTGACACTTTTGAACTGTTTGAAGTAGGGTGATTAAGAGTGGTCGAAACGAATTATTGATTATTCTATCTCTCTGTGTCTCTCTTTTCAGCCTACTTCAAACAGTTCAAAAAGTGTCAAATTAACCGGTGTTTTGAAGAAACGTAGGTTAACACCTAATTTGCTTAAATTCGCGAGTTCTTAAATGCAAAATCAATGATAGTGTACATTCTGGAAATCATTGAGAAGCCAGTTTGAAGCTTTTTCAAAAACTTCGGTGTAAAGGAACTTGGAGAACGTTAAATGGGTAAGTTTAATTTTTTCTGTCATCAATGAATTGATTTTAAATCATTCTTTTTACCTTCGTTTGTAGAAAGAAAATGCCTTGATGTGTTTCCTATTAAATTATCAGTGCAGTCGCGTGACATCTTAGCTTTTGATACTTTCCTTTTCATTCTATCTTCTCCCTCTTTCCATCAATTCAGTCAATGATACTTGTATTGAATTGATTTGGAATTGTAATGAAAAGGATTTTGCTATTTTTAAAATTAATCTAATAGCCAAATTAATTAAATAAATAGCAAATGTATTATCGCGCGAGATCGATAATTTTTACATTCTAGTGGGGTGTTCGTCAATTGTTTTTTCACTTTCTCCACTTTATTATGCACAGTTAAAGTCGTTCGAAAAGGACAGAAAAAGGGTGAGTTTTAAATGGAAATAACTTTTAAACCCCTTGAACGATTCGAACAAAATTTTACACGTGCATTTGGATGGTCACCCCGAACCTCCAGTTACGAGAAAAGGCGGTCGTTTCGTTACACCCTGTATATGTACTCTATGACCCTATGTGACCCACTCTAGTCCTATATAAGTAATCAATGACCCCATGTGAACCCCCCTAGTCCTATATAAGTACTCAATGACCCCATGTGACCCACCCTACTCCTATATAAGTACTCAATGACCCCATGTGACCCACCCTAGTCCTATATAAGTACTCAATGACCCCATGTGACCCACCCTAGTCCTATATAAGTACTCAATGACCCCATGAGACCCACCCTAGTCCTATATAAGTTCTCAACGACCCCATGTAACCCATCCTAGTCCTATATAAGTACTCAATGACCCCATGTGACTTCCCCTTAGTTCTATATAAGTATTCAATGACCCCATGTGACCCCCCCCCCCTAGTCCTATATAAGTACTCAATGACCCCAGGTCAGCTACCCTACTCCTATATAAGTACTCAATGACCCCATGTGACCCCCCTAGTCCTATATAAGTACCCAATGACCCCATGTGACCCACCCTAGTCCTATATAAGTACACAATGACCCCATGTGACCCCCCCCCCTAGTCCTATATAAGTACTCAATCACCCCATGTGATCCACCCTAGTCCTATATAAGTACTCAATGACCCCATGTGACCCACCCTAGTCCTATATAAGTACTCAATGACCCCATGCGACCCACCCTAGTCCTATATAAGTACTCAATGACCCCAGGTCAGCTACCCTACTCCTATATAAGTACTCAATGGCCCCTTGTGACCCACCCTAGTCCTATATAAGTACTCAAAGGCCCCATGTGACCCACCCTAGTCCTATATAAGTACTCAATGACCGCATGTGACCCCCCCTTGTCTTATATAAGTACTCAATGACCCCTTAAGACCCACCCTAGTCCTATATAAGTACTCAATGACCCCAGGTCAGCTACCCTACTCCTATATAAGTACTCAATGGCCCCTTGTGACCCACCCTAGTCCTATATAAGTACTCAAAGGCCCCATGTGACCCACCCTAGTCCTATATAAGTATTCAATGACCCCATGTGACCCCCCCTAGTCCTATATAAGTATATAATGACCCCATGTGACCCCCCCTAGTTTTATATAAGTACTCAATGACCCCATGTGACACACCCTACTCCTATATAAGTACTCAATGACCCCATGTGACCCACCCTAGTCCTATATAAGTATTCAATGACCCCATGTGACCCACCCTAGTCCTATATAAGTTCTCAATGACCCCATGTGACCCCCCCTAGTCCTATATATATACTCAATGACCCCATGGGACCCACCGTAGTCCTATATAAGTTCTCAATGACCCCATGTGAACCCCCTAGTCCTATATAAGTACTCAATGACCACATGTGACCCACCCTACTCCTATATAAGTACTCAATGACCCCATGTGACCCACCCTAGTCCTATATAAGTACTCAATGACCCCATGTGACCCACCCTAGTCCTATATAAGTACTCAATGACCCCATGAGACCCACCCTAGTCCTTTATAAGTACTAAATGACCCCATGTGACCCACCCTAGTCCTATATAAGTTCTCAACGACCCTATGTGACCCACCCTAGTCCTATATAAGTACTCAATGACCCCATGTGACTTCCCCTTAGTTTTATATAAGTATTCAATGACCCCATGTGACCCCCCCCCTAGTCCTATATAAGTACTCAATGACCCCATGTGACCCCCCTAGTCCTATATAAGTACCCAATGACCCCATGTGACCCACCCTAGTCCTATATATGTAAACAATGACCCCATGTGACCCCCCCCCCCTAGTCCTATATAAGTACTCAATGACCCCATGTGATCCACCCTAGTCCTATATAAGTACTCAATGACCCCATGTCACCCACCCTAGTCCTATATAAGTACTCAATGACCCCATGCGACCCCCCCTAGTCCTATATAAGTACTCAATGACCCCAGGTCAGCTACCCTACTCCTATATAAGTACTCAATGGCCCCTTGTGACCCACCCTAGTCCTATATAAGTACTCAATGACCGCATGTGACCCCCCCTTGTCCTATATAAGTACTCAATGACCCCATCTGACCCCCCCCCCCTCTAGTCCTATATAACTACTCAATGACAGCATGTGACCAACCCTAGTCCTATATAAGTACTCAATGACCCCATGTGACCCACCCTAGTCCTATATAAGTACTCAATGGCCCCATGTGACCCCCCCTAGTCCTATATAAGTACTCAATGACCCCAGGTCAGCTACCCTACTCCTTAATAAGTACTCAATGACCCCATGTGTGACCCACCCTAGTCCTATATAAGTACTCAATGGCCCCATGTGACCCACCCTAGTCCTATATAAGTACTCAATGACCGCATTTGACCCCCCCCTTGTCTTATATAAGTACTCAATGACCCCATGTGACTTCCCCCTAGTCCTATATAAGTACTCAATGACCCCATGTGACCCCCCTAGACCTATATAAGTACTCAATGACCCCATGGGACCCACCGTAGTCCTATATAAGTTCTCAATGACCCCATGTGACCCCCCCTAGTCCTATATATGTACTCAATGACCCCATGGGACCCACCGTAGTCCTATATAAGTTCTCAATGACCCCATGTGACCCCCCCTATTCCTATATATGTACTCTATGACCCTATGTGACCCACTCTAGTCCTATATAAGTACTCAATGACCGCATGTGACCCCCCCTTGTCTTATATAAGTACTCAATGACCCCTTAAGACCCACCCTAGTCCTATATAAGTACTCAATGACCCCAGGTCAGCTACCCTACTCCTATATAAGTACTCAATGGCCCCTTGTGACCCACCCTAGTCCTATATAAGTACTCAAAGGCCCCATGTGACCCACCCTAGTCCTATATAAGTATTCAATGACCCCATGTGACCCCCCCTAGTCCTATATAAGTATATAATGACCCCATGTGACCCCCCCTAGTTTTATATAAGTACTCAATGACCCCATGTGACACACCCTACTCCTATATAAGTACTCAATGACCCCATGTGACCCACCCTAGTCCTATATAAGTATTCAATGACCCCATGTGACCCACCCTAGTCCTATATAAGTTCTCAATGACCCCATGTGACCCCCCCTAGTCCTATATATATACTCAATGACCCCATGGGACCCACCGTAGTCCTATATAAGTTCTCAATGACCCCATGTGAACCCCCTAGTCCTATATAAGTACTCAATGACCACATGTGACCCACCCTACTCCTATATAAGTACTCAATGACCCCATGTGACCCACCCTAGTCCTATATAAGTACTCAATGACCCCATGTGACCCACCCTAGTCCTATATAAGTACTCAATGACCCCATGTGACCCACCCTAGTCCTATATAAGTACTCAATGACCCCATGAGACCCACCATAGTCCTTTATAAGTACTAAATGACCCCATGTGACCCACCCTAGTCCTATATAAGTTCTCAACGACCCTATGTGACCCACCCTAGTCCTATATAAGTACTCAATGACCCCATGTGACTTCCCCTTAGTTTTATATAAGTATTCAATGACCCCATGTGACCCCCCCCCTAGTCCTATATAAGTACTCAATGACCCCATGTGACCCCCCTAGTCCTATATAAGTACCCAATGACCCCATGTGACCCACCCTAGTCCTATATATGTAAACAATGACCCCATGTGACCCCCCCCCCTAGTCCTATATAAGTACTCAATGACCCCATGTGATCCACCCTAGTCCTATATAAGTACTCAATGACCCCATGTCACCCACCCTAGTCCTATATAAGTACTCAATGACCCCATGCGACCCCCCCTAGTCCTATATAAGTACTCAATGACCCCAGGTCAGCTACCCTACTCCTATATAAGTACTCAATGGCCCCTTGTGACCCACCCTAGTCCTATATAAGTACTCAATGACCGCATGTGACCCCCCCTAGTCCTATATAAGTACTCAATGACCCCATCTGACCCCCCCCCCCTCTAGTCCTATATAACTACTCAATGACAGCATGTGACCAACCCTAGTCCTATATAAGTACTCAATGACCCCATGTGACACACCCTAGTCCTATATAAGTACTCAATGGCCCCATGTGACCCCCCCTAGTCCTATATAAGTACTCAATGACCCCAGGTCAGCTACCCTACTCCTTAATAAGTACTCAATGACCCCATGTGTGACCCACCCTAGTCCTATATAAGTACTCAATGGCCCCATGTGACCCACCCTAGTCCTATATAAGTACTCAATGACCGCATTTGACCCCCCCCTTGTCTTATATAAGTACTCAATGACCCCATGTGACTTCCCCCTAGTCCTATATAAGTACTCAATGACCCCATGTGACCCCCCTAGACCTATATAAGTACTCAATGACCCCATGGGACCCACCGTAGTCCTATATAAGTTCTCAATGACCCCATGTGACCCCCCCTAGTCCTATATATGTACTCAATGACCCCATGGGACCCACCGTAGTCCTATATAAGTTCTCAATGACCCCATGTGACCCCCCCTATTCCTATATATGTACTCTATGACCCTATGTGACCCACTCTAGTCCTATATAAGTACTCAATGACCGCATGTGACCCCCCCTTGTCTTATATAAGTACTCAATGACCCCTTAAGACCCACCCTAGTCCTATATAAGTACTCAATGACCCCAGGTCAGCTACCCTACTCCTATATAAGTACTCAATGGCCCCTTGTGACCCACCCTAGTCCTATATAAGTACTCAAAGGCCCCATGTGACCCACCCTAGTCCTATATAAGTATTCAATGACCCCATGTGACCCCCCCTAGTCCTATATAAGTATATAATGACCCCATGTGACCCCCCCTAGTTTTATATAAGTACTCAATGACCCCATGTGACACACCCTACTCCTATATAAGTACTCAATGACCCCATGTGACCCACCCTAGTCCTATATAAGTATTCAATGACCCCATGTGACCCACCCTAGTCCTATATAAGTTCTCAATGACCCCATGTGACCCCCCCTAGTCCTATATATATACTCAATGACCCCATGGGACCCACCGTAGTCCTATATAAGTTCTCAATGACCCCATGTGAACCCCCTAGTCCTATATAAGTACTCAATGACCACATGTGACCCACCCTACTCCTATATAAGTACTCAATGGCCCCATGTGACCCACCCTAGTCCTATATAAGTACTCAATGACCCCATGTGCCCCACCCTAGTCCTATATAAGTACTCAATGACCCCATGAGACCCACCCTAGTCCTTTATAAGTACTAAATGACCCCATGTGACCCACCCTAGTCCTATATAAGTTCTCAACGACCCTATGTGACCCACCCTAGTCCTATATAAGTACTCAATGACCCCATGTGACTTCCCCTTAGTTTTATATAAGTATTCAATGACCCCATGTGACCCCCCCCCTAGTCCTATATAAGTACTCAATGACCCCATGTGACCCCCCTAGTCCTATATAAGTACCCAATGACCCCATGTGACCCACCCTAGTCCTATATATGTAAACAATGACCCCATGTGACCCCCCCCCCTAGTCCTATATAAGTACTCAATGACCCCATGTGATCCACCCTAGTCCTATATAAGTACTCAATGACCCCATGTCACCCACCCTAGTCCTATATAAGTACTCAATGACCCCATGCGACCCCCCCTAGTCCTATATAAGTACTCAATGACCCCAGGTCAGCTACCCTACTCCTATATAAGTACTCAATGGCCCCTTGTGACCCACCCTAGTCCTATATAAGTACTCAATGACCGCATGTGACCCCCCCTAGTCCTATATAAGTACTCAATGACCCCATCTGACCCCCCCCCCTCTAGTCCTATATAACTACTCAATGACAGCATGTGACCAACCCTAGTCCTATATAAGTACTCAATGACCCCATGTGACCCACCCTAGTCCTATATAAGTACTCAATGGCCCCATGTGACCCCCCCTAGTCCTATATAAGTACTCAATGACCCCAGGTCAGCTACCCTACTCCTTAATAAGTACTCAATGACCCCATGTGTGACCCACCCTAGTCCTATATAAGTACTCAATGGCCCCATGTGACCCACCCTAGTCCTATATAAGTACTCAATGACCGCATTTGACCCCCCCCTTGTCTTATATAAGTACTCAATGACCCCATGTGACTTCCCCCTAGTCCTATATAAGTACTCAATGACCCCCATGTGACCCCCCTAGTCCTATATAAGTACTCAATGACCCCATGGGACCCACCGTAGTCCTATATAAGTTCTCAATGACCCCATGTGACCCCCCCTAGTCCTATATATGTACTCAATGACCCCATGGGACCCACCGTAGTCCTATATAAGTTCTCAATGACCCCATGTGACCCCCCCTATTCCTATATATGTACTCTATGACCCTATGTGACCCACTCTAGTCCTATATAAGTACTCAATGACCCCATCTGACCCCCCCCCCCCTCTAGTCCTATATAACTACTCAAAGACAGCATGTGACCAACCCTAGTTCTATATAAGTACTCAATGACCCCATGTGACCCACCCTAGTCCTATATAAGTACTCAATGGCCCCATGTGACCCACCCTAGTCCTATATAAGAACTCAATGACCCCATGAGACCCACCCTAGTCCTTTATAAGTACTAAATGACCCCATGTGACCCACCCTAGTCCTATATAAGTACTCAATGACCGCATTTGACCCCCCCCTTGTCTTATATAAGTACTCAATGACCCCATGTGACCCCCCTAGTCCTATATAAGTAATCAATGACCCCATGGGACCCACCGTAGTCCTATATAAGTTCTCAATGACCCCATGTGACCCCCCCTAGTCATATATATATACTCAATGACCCCATGGGACCCACCGTAGTCCTATATAAGTTCTCAATGACCCCATGTGAACCCCCCTAGTCCTATATAAGTACTCAATGACCCCATGTGACCCACCCTACTCCTATATAAGTACTCAATGACCCCATGTGACCCACCCTAGTCCTATATAAGTACTCAATGACCCCATGTGACCCACCCTAGTCCTATATAAGTACTCAATGACCCCATGAGACCCACCCTAGTCCTTTATAAGTACTAAATGACCCCATGTGACCCACCCTAGTCCTATATAAGTTCTCAACGACCCTATGTGACCCACCCTAGTCCTATATAAGTACTCAATGACCCCATGCGACCCCCCCTAGTCCTATATAAGTACTCAATGACCCCAGGTCAGCTACCCTACTCCTATATAAGTACTCAATGGCCCCATGTGACCCACCCTAGTCCTATATAAGTAAACAATGACCCCATGTGACCCCCCCCCCCTAGTCCTATAAGTACTCAATGACCCCATGTGATCCACCCTAGTCCTATATAAGTACTCAATGACCCCATGTGACCTACCCTAGTCCTATATAAGTACTCAATGACCCCATGCGACCCCCCCTAGTCCTATATAAGTACTCAATGACCCCAGGTCAGCTACCCTACTCCTATATAAGTACTCAATGGCCCCTTGTGACCCACCCTAGTCCTATATAAGTACTCAATGACCGCATGTGACCCCCCCTAGTCCTATATAAGTACTCAATGGCCCCAGGTCAGCTACCCTACTCTTATATAATTACTCAATGACCCCATGTGACCCACCTTAGTCCTATATAAGTACTCAATGGCCCCATGTGACCCACCCTAGTCCTATATAAGTAAACAATGACCCCATGTGACCCCCCCCCCCCCTAGTCCTATATAAGTACTCAATGACCCCATGTGATCCACCCTAGTCCTATATAAGTACTCAATGACCCCATGTGATCCACCCTAGTCCTATATAAGTACTCAATGACCCCATGTGACCTACCCTAGTCCTATATAAGACCCCATGCGACCCCCCCCTAGTCCTATATAAGTACTCAATGACCCCATGTGACCCACCCTAGTCATATATATGTACTCAATGACACCATGTGACCCACCCTAGTCCTATATAAGTACTCAATGGCCCCATGTGACCTCCCCTAGTCCTTTATAAGTACTCAATGGCCCCAGGTCAGCTACCCTACTCTTATATAATTACTCAATGACCCCATGTGACCCACCTTAGTCCTATATAAGTACTCAATGGCCCCATGTGGCCCACCCTAGTCCTATATAAGTAATCAATGATCCCATGAGACCCCCCCCTAGTCCTATATAAGTACTCAATGACCCCATGTGACCCACCCTAGTCCTATATAAGTAAACAATGACCCCATGTGACCCACCCTAGTCCTATATAAGTACTCAATGACCCCATGAGACCCACCCTAGTCCTTTATAAGTACTAAATGACCCCATGTGACCCACCCTAGTCCTATATAAGTTCTCAACGACCCTATGTGACCCACCCTAGTCCTATATAAGTACTCAATGACCCCATGTGACTTCCCCTTAGTTTTATATAAGTATTCAATGACCCCATGTGACCCCCCCCCTAGTCCTATATAAGTACTCAATGACCCCATGTGACCCCCCTAGTCCTATATAAGTACCCAATGACCCCATGTGACCCACCCTAGTCCTATATATGTAAACAATGACCCCATGTGACCCCCCCCCTAGTCCTATATAAGTACTCAATGACCCCATGTGATCCACCCTAGTCCTATATAAGTACTCAATGACCCCATGTCACCCACCCTAGTCCTATATAAGTACTCAATGACCCCATGCGACCCCCCCTAGTCCTATATAAGTACTCAATGACCCCAGGTCAGCTACCCTACTCCTATATAAGTACTCAATGGCCCCTTGTGACCCACCCTAGTCCTATATAAGTACTCAATGACCGCATGTGACCCCCCCCTAGTCCTATATAAGTACTCAATGACCCCATCTGACCCCCCCCCCTCTAGTCCTATATAACTACTCAATGACAGCATGTGACCAACCCTAGTCCTATATAAGTACTCAATGACCCCATGTGACCCACCCTAGTCCTATATAAGTACTCAATGGCCCCATGTGACCCCCCCTAGTCCTATATACAGTACTCAATGACCCCAGGTCAGCTACCCTACTCCTTAATAAGTACTCAATGACCCCATGTGTGACCCACCCTAGTCCTATATAAGTACTCAATGGCCCCATGTGACCCACCCTAGTCCTATATAAGTACTCAATGACCGCATTTGACCCCCCCCCTTGTCTTATATAAGTACTCAATGACCCCATGTGACTTCCCCCTAGTCCTATATAAGTACTCAATGACCCCATGTGACCCCCCCTAGACCTATATAAGTACTCAATGACCCCATGGGACCCACCGTAGTCCTATATAAGTTCTCAATGACCCCATGTGACCCCCCCTAGTCCTATATATGTACTCAATGACCCCATGGGACCCACCGTAGTCCTATATAAGTTCTCAATGACCCCATGTGACCCCCCCTATTCCTATATATGTACTCTATGACCCTATGTGACCCACTCTAGTCCTATATAAGTACTCAATGACCGCATGTGACCCCCCCTTGTCTTATATAAGTACTCAATGACCCCTTAAGACCCACCCTAGTCCTATATAAGTACTCAATGACCCCAGGTCAGCTACCCTACTCCTATATAAGTACTCAATGGCCCCTTGTGACCCACCCTAGTCCTATATAAGTACTCAAAGGCCCCATGTGACCCACCCTAGTCCTATATAAGTATTCAATGACCCCATGTGACCCCCCCTAGTCCTATATAAGTATATAATGACCCCATGTGACCCCCCCTAGTTTTATATAAGTACTCAATGACCCCATGTGACACACCCTACTCCTATATAAGTACTCAATGACCCCATGTGACCCACCCTAGTCCTATATAAGTATTCAATGACCCCATGTGACCCACCCTAGTCCTATATAAGTTCTCAATGACCCCATGTGACCCCCCCTAGTCCTATATATATACTCAATGACCCCATGGGGACCCACCGTAGTCCTATATAAGTTCTCAATGACCCCATGTGAACCCCCTAGTCCTATATAAGTACTCAATGACCACATGTGACCCACCCTACTCCTATATAAGTACTCAATGACCCCATGTGACCCACCCTAGTCCTATATAAGTACTCAATGACCCCATGTGACCCACCCTAGTCCTATATAAGTACTCAATGACCCCATGTGACCCACCCTAGTCCTATATAAGTACTCAATGACCCCATGAGACCCACCCTAGTCCTTTATAAGTACTAAATGACCCCATGTGACCCACCCTAGTCCTATATAAGTTCTCAACGACCCTATGTGACCCACCCTAGTCCTATATAAGTACTCAATGACCCCATGTGACTTCCCCTTAGTTTTATATAAGTATTCAATGACCCCATGTGACCCCCCCCCTAGTCCTATATAAGTACTCAATGACCCCATGTGACCCCCCTAGTCCTATATAAGTACCCCAATGACCCCATGTGACCCACCCTAGTCCTATATATGTAAACAATGACCCCATGTGACCCCCCCCCTAGTCCTATATAAGTACTCAATGACCCCATGTGATCCACCCTAGTCCTATATAAGTACTCAATGACCCCATGTCACCCACCCTAGTCCTATATAAGTACTCAATGACCCCATGCGACCCCCCCCTAGTCCTATATAAGTACTCAATGACCCCAGGTCAGCTACCCTACTCCTATATAAGTACTCAATGGCCCCTTGTGACCCACCCTAGTCCTATATAAGTACTCAATGACCGCATGTGACCCCCCCTAGTCCTATATAAGTACTCAATGACCCCATCTGACCCCCCCCCCCTCTAGTCCTATATAACTACTCAATGACAGCATGTGACCAACCCTAGTCCTATATAAGTACTCAATGACCCCATGTGACCCACCCTAGTCCTATATAAGTACTCAATGGCCCCATGTGACCCCCCCTAGTCCTATATAAGTACTCAATGACCCCAGGTCAGCTACCCTACTCCTTAATAAGTACTCAATGACCCCATGTGTGACCCACCCTAGTCCTATATAAGTACTCAATGGCCCCATGTGACCCACCCTAGTCCTATATAAGTACTCAATGACCGCATTTGACCCCCCCCCTTGTCTTATATAAGTACTCAATGACCCCATGTGACTTCCCCCTAGTCCTATATAAGTACTCAATGACCCCATGTGACCCCCCTAGACCTATATAAGTACTCAATGACCCCATGGGACCCACCGTAGTCCTATATAAGTTCTCAATGACCCCATGTGACCCCCCCTAGTCCTATATATGTACTCAATGACCCCATGGGACCCACCGTAGTCCTATATAAGTTCTCAATGACCCCATGTGACCCCCCCCTATTCCTATATATGTACTCTATGACCCTATGTGACCCACTCTAGTCCTATATAAGTACTCAATGACCGCATGTGACCCCCCCTTGTCTTATATAAGTACTCAATGACCCCTTAAGACCCACCCTAGTCCTATATAAGTACTCAATGACCCCAGGTCAGCTACCCTACTCCTATATAAGTACTCAATGGCCCCTTGTGACCCACCCTAGTCCTATATAAGTACTCAAAGGCCCCCATGTGACCCACCCTAGTCCTATATAAGTATTCAATGACCCCATGTGACCCCCCCTAGTCCTATATAAGTATATAATGACCCCATGTGACCCCCCCTAGTTTTATATAAGTACTCAATGACCCCATGTGACACACCCTACTCCTATATAAGTACTCAATGACCCCATGTGACCCACCCTAGTCCTATATAAGTATTCAATGACCCCATGTGACCCACCCTAGTCCTATATAAGTTCTCAATGACCCCATGTGACCCCCCCTAGTCCTATATATATACTCAATGACCCCATGGGACCCACCGTAGTCCTATATAAGTTCTCAATGACCCCATGTGAACCCCCTAGTCCTATATAAGTACTCAATGACCACATGTGACCCACCCTACTCCTATATAAGTACTCAATGACCCCATGTGACCCACCCTAGTCCTATATAAGTACTCAATGACCCCATGTGCCCCCACCCTAGTCCTATATAAGTACTCAATGACCCCATGAGACCCACCCTAGTCCTTTATAAGTACTAAATGACCCCATGTGACCCACCCTAGTCCTATATAAGTTCTCAACGACCCTATGTGACCCACCCTAGTCCTATATAAGTACTCAATGACCCCATGTGACTTCCCCTTAGTTTTATATAAGTATTCAATGACCCCATGTGACCCCCCCCCCTAGTCCTATATAAGTACTCAATGACCCCATGTGACCCCCCTAGTCCTATATAAGTACCCAATGACCCCATGTGACCCACCCTAGTCCTATATATGTAAACAATGACCCCATGTGACCCCCCCCCTAGTCCTATATAAGTACTCAATGACCCCATGTGATCCACCCTAGTCCTATATAAGTACTCAATGACCCCATGTCACCCACCCTAGTCCTATATAAGTACTCAATGACCCCATGCGACCCCCCCTAGTCCTATATAAGTACTCAATGACCCCAGGTCAGCTACCCTACTCCTATATAAGTACTCAATGGCCCCTTGTGACCCACCCTAGTCCTATATAAGTACTCAATGACCGCATGTGACCCCCCCAGGTCCTATATAAGTACTCAATGACCCCATCTGACCCCCCCCCTCTAGTCCTATATAACTACTCAATGACAGCATGTGACCAACCCTAGTCCTTATATAAGTACTCAATGACCCCATGTGACCCACCCTAGTCCTATATAAGTACTCAATGGCCCCATGTGACCCCCCCTAGTCCTATATAAGTACTCAATGACCCCAGGTCAGCTACCCTACTCCTTAATAAGTACTCAATGACCCCATGTGTGACCCACCCTAGTCCTATATAAGTACTCAATGGCCCATGTGACCCACCCTAGTCCTATATAAGTACTCAATGACCGCATTTGACCCCCCCCTTGTCTTATATAAGTACTCAATGACCCCATGTGACTTCCCCCTAGTCCTATATAAGTACTCAATGACCCCATGTGACCCCCCCTAGTCCTATATAAGTACTCAATGACCCCATGGGACCCACCGTAGTCCTATATAAGTTCTCAATGACCCCATGTGACCCCCCCTAGTCCCTATATATGTACTCAATGACCCCATGGGACCCACCGTAGTCCTATATAAGTTCTCAATGACCCCATGTGACCCCCCCTATTCCTATATATGTACTCTATGACCCTATGTGACCCACTCTAGTCCTATATAAGTACTCAATGACCCCATCTGACCCCCCCCCCTCTAGTCCTATATAACTACTCAAAGACAGCATGTGACCAACCCTAGTTCTATATAAGTACTCAATGACCCCATGTGACCCACCCTAGTCCTATATAAGTACTCAATGGCCCCATGTGACCCACCCTAGTCCTATATAAGAACTCAATGACCCCATGAGACCCACCCTAGTCCTTTATAAGTACTAAATGACCCCATGTGACCCACCCTAGTCCTATATAAGTACTCAATGACCGCATTTGACCCCCCCCTTGTCTTATATAAGTACTCAATGACCCCATGTGACCCCCCTAGTCCTATATAAGTACTCAATGACCCCATGGGACCCACCGTAGTCCTATATAAGTTCTCAATGACCCCATGTGACCCCCCCCTAGTCATATATATATACTCAATGACCCCATGGGACCCACCGTAGTCCTATATAAGTTCTCAATGACCCCATGTGAACCCCCCTAGTCCTATATAAGTACTCAATGACCCCATGTGACCCACCCTACTCCTATATAAGTACTCAATGACCCCATGTGACCCACCCTAGTCCTATATAAGTACTCAATGACCCCATGTGACCCACCCTAGTCCTATATAAGTACTCAATGACCCCATGAGACCCACCCTAGTCCTTTATAAGTACTAAATGACCCCATGTGACCCACCCTAGTCCTATATAAGTTCTCAACGACCCTATGTGACCCACCCTAGTCCTATATAAGTACTCAATGACCCCATGCGACCCCCCCTAGTCCTATATAAGTACTCAATGACCCCAGGTCAGCTACCCTACTCCTATATAAGTACTCAATGGCCCCATGTGACCCACCCTAGTCCTATATAAGTAAACAATGACCCCATGTGACCCCCCCCCTAGTCCTATATAAGTACTCAATGACCCCATGTGATCCACCCTAGTCCTATATAAGTACTCAATGACCCCATGTGACCTACCCTAGTCCTATATAAGTACTCAATGACCCCATGCGACCCCCCCTAGTCCTATATAAGTACTCAATGACCCCAGGTCAGCTACCCTACTCCTATATAAGTACTCAATGGCCCCTTGTGACCCACCCTAGTCCTATATAAGTACTCAATGACCGCATGTGACCCCCCCTAGTCCTATATAAGTACTCAATGGCCCCAGGTCAGCTACCCTACTCTTATATAATTACTCAATGACCCCATGTGACCCACCTTAGTCCTATATAAGTACTCAATGGCCCCATGTGACCCACCCTAGTCCTATATAAGTAAACAATGACCCCATGTGACCCCCCCCCCCTAGTCCTATATAAGTACTCAATGACCCCATGTGATCCACCCTAGTCCTATATAAGTACTCAATGACCCCATGTGATCCACCCTAGTCCTATATAAGTACTCAATGACCCCATGTGACCTACCCTAGTCCTATATAAGTACTCAATGACCCCATGCGACCCCCCCCTAGTCCTATATAAGTACTCAATGACCCCATGTGACCCACCCTAGTCATATATATGTACTCAATGACACCATGTGACCCACCCTAGTCCTATATAAGTACTCAATGGCCCCATGTGACCTCCCCTAGTCCTTTATAAGTACTCAATGGCCCCAGGTCAGCTACCCTACTCTTATATAATTACTCAATGACCCCATGTGACCCACCTTAGTCCTATATAAGTACTCAATGGCCCCATGTGGCCCACCCTAGTCCTATATAAGTAATCAATGATCCCATGTGACCCCCCCTAGTCCTATATAAGTACTCAATGACCCCATGTGACCCACCCTAGTCATATATAAGTAAACAATGACCCCATGTGACCCCCCCCCCCCCTAGTCCTATATAAGTACTCAATGACCCCATGTGATCCACCCTAGTCCTATATAAGTACTCAATGACCCCATGTGACCCACCCTAGTCCTATATAAGTTCTCAACGACCCTATGTGACCCACCCTAGTCCTATATAAGTACTCAATGACCCCATGTGACCCACCCTAGTCCTATATAAGTTCTCAACGACCCTATGTGACCCACCCTAGTCCTATATAAGTACTCAATGACCCCATGTGACTTCCCCTTAGTTTTATATAAGTATTCAATGACCCCATGTGACCCCCCCCCTAGTCCTATATAAGTACTCAATGACCCCATGTGACCCCCCTAGTCCTATATAAGTACCCAATGACCCCATGTGACCCACCCTAGTCCTATATATGTAAACAATGACCCCATGTGACCCCCCCCCTAGTCCTATATAAGTACTCAATGACCCCATGTGATCCACCCTAGTCCTATATAAGTACTCAATGACCCCATGTCACCCACCCTAGTCCTATATAAGTACTCAATGACCCCATGCGACCCCCCCTAGTCCTATATAAGTACTCAATGACCCCAGGTCAGCTACCCTACTCCTTAATAAGTACTCAATGACCCCATGTGTGACCCACCCTAGTCCTATATAAGTACTCAATGGCCCCATGTGACCCACCCTAGTCCTATATAAGTACTCAATGACCGCATTTGACCCCCCCCCTTGTCTTATATAAGTACTCAATGACCCCATGTGACTTCCCCCTAGTCCTATATAAGTACTCAATGACCCCATGTGACCCCCCTAGTCCTATATAAGTACTCAATGACCCCATGGGACCCACCGTAGTCCTATATAAGTTCTCAATGACCCCATGTGACCCCCCCTAGTCCTATATATGTACTCAATGACCCCATGGGACCCACCGTAGTCCTATATAAGTTCTCAATGACCCCATGTGACCCCCCCTATTCCTATATATGTACTCTATGACCCTATGTGACCCACTCTAGTCCTATATAAGTACTCAATGACCCCATCTGACCCCCCCCCCCCCCTCTAGTCCTATATAACTACTCAAAGACAGCATGTGACCAACCCTAGTTCTATATAAGTACTCAATGACCCCATGTGACCCACCCTAGTCCTATATAAGTACTCAATGGCCCCATGTGACCCACCCTAGTCCTATATAAGAACTCAATGACCCCATGAGACCCACCCTAGTCCTTTATAAGTACTAAATGACCCCATGTGACCCACCCTAGTCCTATATAAGTACTCAATGACCGCATTTGACCCCCCCCTTGTCTTATATAAGTACTCAATGACCCCATGTGACCCCCCTAGTCCTATATAAGTACTCAATGACCCCATGGGACCCACCGTAGTCCTATATAAGTTCTCAATGACCCCATGTGACCCCCCCTAGTCATATATATATACTCAATGACCCCATGGGACCCACCGTAGTCCTATATAAGTTCTCAATGACCCCATGTGAACCCCCCTAGTCCTATATAAGTACTCAATGACCCCATGTGACCCACCCTACTCCTATATAAGTACTCAATGACCCCATGTGACCCACCCTAGTCCTATATAAGTACTCAATGACCCCATGTGACCCACCCTAGTCCTATATAAGTACTCAATGACCCCATGAGACCCACCCTAGTCCTTTATAAGTACTAAATGACCCCATGTGACCCACCCTAGTCCTATATAAGTTCTCAACGACCCTATGTGACCCACCCTAGTCCTATATAAGTACTCAATGACCCCATGCGACCCCCCCCTAGTCCTATATAAGTACTCAATGACCCCAGGTCAGCTACCCTACTCCTATATAAGTACTCAATGGCCCCATGTGACCCACCCTAGTCCTATATAAGTAAACAATGACCCCATGTGACCCCCCCCCCTAGTCCTATATAAGTACTCAATGACCCCATGTGATCCACCCTAGTCCTATATAAGTACTCAATGACCCCATGTGACCTACCCTAGTCCTATATAAGTACTCAATGACCCCATGCGACCCCCCCTAGTCCTATATAAGTACTCAATGACCCCAGGTCAGCTACCCTACTCCTATATAAGTACTCAATGGCCCCTTGTGACCCACCCTAGTCCTATATAAGTACTCAATGACCGCATGTGACCCCCCCTAGTCCTATATAAGTACTCAATGGCCCCAGGTCAGCTACCCTACTCTTATATAATTACTCAATGACCCCATGTGACCCACCTTAGTCCTATATAAGTACTCAATGGCCCCATGTGACCCACCCTAGTCCTATATAAGTAAACAATGACCCCATGTGACCCCCCCCCCTAGTCCTATATAAGTACTCAATGACCCCATGTGATCCACCCTAGTCCTATATAAGTACTCAATGACCCCATGTGATCCACCCCAGTCCTATATAAGTACTCAATGACCCCATGTGACCTACCCTAGTCCTATATAAGTACTCAATGACCCCATGCGACCCCCCCTAGTCCTATATAAGTACTCAATGACCCCATGTGACCCACCCTAGTCATATATATGTACTCAATGACACCATGTGACCCACCCTAGTCCTATATAAGTACTCAATGGCCCCATGTGACCTCCCCTAGTCCTTTATAAGTACTCAATGGCCCCAGGTCAGCTACCCTACTCTTATATAATTACTCAATGACCCCATGTGACCCACCTTAGTCCTATATAAGTACTCAATGGCCCCATGTGGCCCACCCTAGTCCTATATAAGTAATCAATGATCCCATGTGACCCCCCCTAGTCCTATATAAGTACTCAATGACCCCATGTGACCCACCCTACTCCTATATAAGTACTCAATGACCCCATGTGACCCACCCTAGTCATATATATGTACTCAATGACCCCATGTGACCCACCCTAGTCCTATATAAGTACTCAATGACCCCATGAGACCCACCCTAGTCCTTTATAAGAACTAAATGACCCCATGTGACTTCCCCCTAGTTCTATATAAGTACTCAATGACCCCATGTGACCCCCCCCCTAGTCCTATATAAGTACTCAATGACCCCATGTGATCCACCCTAGTCCTATATAAGTACTCAATGACCCCATGTGACCCACCCTAGAACTATATAAGTACCCATTGACCCCATGTGACCAACCCTAGTCCTATATAAGTAAACAATGACCCCATGTGACCCCCCCTAGTCCTATGTAAGTACTCAATGACCCCATGTGATCCACCCTAGTCCTATATAAGTACTCAATGACCCCATGTGACCCCCCCTAGTCCTATGTAAGTACTCAATGACCCCATGTGATCCACCCTAGTCCTATATAAGTACTCAATGACCCCATGTGACCCACCCTAGTTTTATATAAGTACTCAATGACCCCATGTGACCCACCCTAGTCCTATATATGTACTCTATGACCCTATGTGACCCACTCTAGTACTATATAAGTAATCAATGACCCCATGTGAACCCCCCTAGTCCTATATAAGTACTCAATGACCCCTTGTGACCCACCCTACTCCTATATAAGTACTCAATGACCCCATGAGACCCACCCTAGTCCTTTATAAGTACTAAATGACCCCATGTGACGCACCCTAGTCCTATATAAGTTCTCAACGACCACATGTGACCCACCCTAGTCCTACATAAGTACTCAATGACCCCATGTGACTTCCCCTTAGTTCTATATAAGTATTCAATGACCCCATGTGACCTCCCCCCTAGTCCTATATAAGTACTCAATGACCCCATGTGACCCACCCTAGAACTATATAAGTACCCAATGACCCCATGTGACCCACCCTAGTCCTATATAAATTAAACAATGACCCCATGTGACACCCCCCCTAGTCCTATGTAAGTACTCAATGACCCCATGTGATCCACCCTAGTCCTATATAAGTACTCAATGACCCCATGTGACCCACCCTATTCCTATATAAGTACTCAATGACCCCATGTGACCCCCCCTAGTCCTATATAAGTACTCAATGACCCCAGGTCAGCTACCCTACTCCTATATAAGTACTCAATGACCCCATGTGACTTCCCCCTAGTCCTATATAAGACTTCAATGACCCCATGTGACCCCCCCTAGTCATATATAAGTACTCAATGACCCATGTGACCCCCCCTAGTCATATATAAGTACTCAACGACCCCATGGGACCCACCGTAGTCCTATATAAGTTCTCAATGACCCCATGTGACCCCCCTAGTCCTATATATATACTCAATGACCCCATGTGACCCCCCCCTAGTCCTATATAAGTACTCAATGACCCCATGGGACCCACCGTAGTCCTATATAAGTACTCAATGACCCCATGTGACTTCCCCCTAGTCCTATATAAGAATTCAATGACCCCATGTGACCCCCCCTAGTCATATATAAGTACTCAATGACCCATGTGACCCTCCCTAGTCTTATATAAGTACTCAACGACCCCATGGGACCCACCGTAGTCCTATATAAGTTCTCAATGACCCCATGTGACCCCCCTAGTCCTATATATATACTCAATGACCCCATGTGACCCGCCCCTAGTCCTATATAAGTACACAATGACCCCATGTGACCCCCCCTAGTCCTATATAAGTACTCAATGACCCCATGTGATCCACCCTAGTCCTATATAAGTACTCAATGACCGCATTTGACCCCCCCCTTGTCTTATATAAGTACTCAATGACCCCATGTGACCCCCCTAGTCCTATATAAGTACTCAATGACCCCATGGGACCCACCGTAGTCCTATATAAGTTCTCAATGACCCCATGTGACCCCCCCTAGTCATATATATATACTCAATGACCCCATGGGACCCACCGTAGTCCTATATAAGTTCTCAATGACCCCATGTGAACCCCCCTAGTCCTATATAAGTACTCAATGACCCCATGTGACCCACCCTACTCCTATATAAGTACTCAATGACCCCATGTGACCCACCCTAGTCATATATAAGTACTCAATGACCCCATGTGACCCACCCTAGTCCTATATAAGTACTCAATGACCCCATGAGACCCACCCTAGTCCTTTATAAGTACTAAATGACCCCATGTGACCCACCCTAGTCCTATATAAGTTCTCAACGACCCTATGTGACCCACCCTAGTCCTATATAAGTACTCAATGACCCCATGCGACCCCCCCTAGTCCAATATAAGTACTCAATGACCCCAGGTCAGCTACCCTACTCCTATATAAGTACTCAATGGCCCCATGTGACCCACCCTAGTCCTATATAAGTAAACAATGACCCCATGTGACCCCCCCCCCCTAGTCCTATATAAGTACTCAATGACCCCATGTGATCCACCCTAGTCCTATATAAGTACTCAATGACCCCATGTGACCTACCCTAGTCCTATATAAGTACTCAATGACCCCATGCGACCCCCCCTAGTCCTATATAAGTACTCAATGACCCCAGGTCAGCTACCCTACTCCTATATAAGTACTCAATGGCCCCTTGTGACCCACCCTAGTCCTATATAAGTACTCAATGACCGCATGTGACCCCCCCTAGTCCTATATAAGTACTCAATGGCCCCAGGTCAGCTACCCTACTCTTATATAATTACTCAATGACCCCATGTGACCCACCTTAGTCCTATATAAGTACTCAATGGCCCCATGTGACCCACCCTAGTCCTATATAAGTAAACAATGACCCCATGTGACCCCCCCCCCCTAGTCCTATATAAGTACTCAATGACCCCATGTGACCCACCCTAGTCATATATATGTACTCAATGACACCATGTGACCCACCCTAGTCCTATATAAGTACTCAATGGCCCCATGTGACCTCCCCTAGTCCTTTATAAGTACTCAATGGCCCCAGGTCAGCTACCCTACTCTTATATAATTACTCAATGACCCCATGTGACCCACCTTAGTCCTATATAAGTACTCAATGGCCCCATGTGGCCCACCCTAGTCCTATATAAGTAATCAATGATCCCATGTGACCCCCCCTAGTCCTATATAAGTACTCAATGACCCCATGTGACCCACCCTAGTCCTATATAAGTAAACAATGACCCCATGTGACCCCCCCCCCTAGTCCTATATAAGTACTCAATGACCCCATGTGATCCACCCTAGTCCTATATAAGTACTCAATGACCCCATGTGACCCACCCTAGTCCTATATAAGTTCTCAACGACCCTATGTGACCCACCCTAGTCCTATATAAGTACTCAATGACCCCATGTGACCCACCCTAGTCCTATATAAGTTCTCAACGACCCTATGTGACCCACCCTAGTCCTATATAAGTACTCAATGACCCCATGTGACTTCCCCTTAGTTTTATATAAGTATTCAATGACCCCATGTGACCCCCCCCCCTAGTCCTATATAAGTACTCAATGACCCCATGTGACCCCCCTAGTCCTATATAAGTACCCAATGACCCCATGTGACCCACCCTAGTCCTATATATGTAAACAATGACCCCATGTGACCCCCCCCCCTAGTCCTATATAAGTACTCAATGACCCCATGTGATCCACCCTAGTCCTATATAAGTACTCAATGACCCCATGTCACCCACCCTAGTCCTATATAAGTACTCAATGACCCCATGCGACCCCCCCCTAGTCCTATATAAGTACTCAATGACCCCAGGTCAGCTACCCTACTCCTATATAAGTACTCAATGGCCCCTTGTGACCCACCCTAGTCCTATATAAGTACTCAATGACCGCATGTGACCCCCCCTAGTCCTATATAAGTACTCAATGACCCCATCTGACCCCCCCCCCCTCTAGTCCTATATAACTACTCAATGACAGCATGTGACCAACCCTAGTCCTATATAAGTACTCAATGACCCCATGTGACCCACCCTAGTCCTATATAAGTACTCAATGGCCCCATGTGACCCCCCCTAGTCCTATATAAGTACTCAATGACCCCAGGTCAGCTACCCTACTCCTTAATAAGTACTCAATGACCCCATGTGTGACCCACCCTAGTCCTATATAAGTACCCAATGGCCCCATGTGACCCACCCTAGTCCTATATAAGTACTCAATGACCGCATTTGACCCCCCCCTTGTCTTATATAAGTACTCAATGACCCCATGTGACTTCCCCCTAGTCCTATATAAGTACTCAATGACCCCATGTGACCCCCCTAGTCCTATATAAGTACTCAATGACCCCATGGGACCCACCGTAGTCCTATATAAGTTCTCAATGACCCCATGTGACCCCCCCTAGTCCTATATATGTACTCAATGACCCCATGGGACCCCACCGTAGTCCTATATAAGTTCTCAATGACCCCATGTGACCCCCCCCTATTCCTATATATGTACTCTATGACCCTATGTGACCCACTCTAGTCCTATATAAGTACTCAATGACCCCATCTGACCCCCCCCCCCTCTAGTCCTATATAACTACTCAAAGACAGCATGTGACCAACCCTAGTTCTATATAAGTACTCAATGACCCCATGTGACCCCACCCTAGTCCTATATAAGTACTCAATGGCCCCATGTGACCCACCCTAGTCCTATATAAGAACTCAATGACCCCATGAGACCCACCATAGTCCTTTATAAGTACTAAATGACCCCATGTGACCCACCCTAGTCCTATATAAGTACTCAATGACCGCATTTGACCCCCCCCTTGTCTTATATAAGTACTCAATGACCCCATGTGACCCCCCTAGTCCTATATAAGTACTCAATGACCCCATGGGACCCACCGTAGTCCTATATAAGTTCTCAATGACCCCATGTGACCCCCCCTAGTCATATATATATACTCAATGACCCCATGGGACCCACCGTAGTCCTATATAAGTTCTCAATGACCCCATGTGAACCCCCCTAGTCCTATATAAGTACTCAATGACCCCATGTGACCCACCCTACTCCTATATAAGTACTCAATGACCCCATGTGACCCACCCTAGTCCTATATAAGTACTCAATGACCCCATGCGACCCCCCCTAGTCCTATATAAGTACTCAATGACCCCAGGTCAGCTACCCTACTCCTATATAAGTACTCAATGGCCCCATGTGACCCACCCTAGTCCTATATAAGTAAACAATGACCCCATGTGACCCCCCCCCCCCCTAGTCCTATATAAGTACTCAATGACCCCATGTGATCCACCCTAGTCCTATATAAGTACTCAATGACCCCATGTGACCTACCCTAGTCCTATATAAGTACTCAATGACCCCATGCGACCCCCCCCTAGTCCTATATAAGTACTCAATGACCCCAGGTCAGCTACCCTACTCCTATATAAGTACTCAATGGCCCCTTGTGACCCACCCTAGTCCTATATAAGTACTCAATGACCGCATGTGACCCCCCCTAGTCCTATATAAGTACTCAATGGCCCCAGGTCAGCTACCCTACTCTTATATAATTACTCAATGACCCCATGTGACCCACCTTAGTCCTATATAAGTTCTCAATGACCCCATGTGACCCCCCCTAGTCCTATATAAGTACTCAATGACCCCATGTGATCCACCCTAGTCCTATATAAGTACTCAATGACCGCATTTGACCCCCCCCTTGTCTTATATAAGTACTCAATGACCCCATGTGACCCCCCTAGTCCTATATAAGTACTCAATGACCCCATGGGACCCACCGTAGTCCTATATAAGTTCTCAATGACCCCATGTGACCCCCCCTAGTCATATATATATACTCAATGACCCCATGGGACCCACCGTAGTCCTATATAAGTTCTCAATGACCCCATGTGAACCCCCCTAGTCCTATATAAGTACTCAATGACCCCATGTGACCCACCCTACTCCTATATAAGTACTCAATGACCCCATGTGACCCACCCTAGTCATATATAAGTACTCAATGACCCCATGTGACCCACCCTAGTCCTATATAAGTACTCAATGACCCCATGAGACCCACCCTAGTCCTTTATAAGTACTAAATGACCCCATGTGACCCACCCTAGTCCTATATAAGTTCTCAACGACCCTATGTGACCCCCCTAGTCCTATATAAGTACTCAATGACCCCATGCGACCCCCCCTAGTCCAATATAAGTACTCAATGACCCCAGGTCAGCTACCCTACTCCTATATAAGTACTCAATGGCCCCATGTGACCCACCCTAGTCCTATATAAGTAAACAATGACCCCATGTGACCCCCCCCCCCTAGTCCTATATAAGTACTCAATGACCCCATGTGATCCACCCTAGTCCTATATAAGTACTCAATGACCCCATGTGACCTACCCTAGTCCTATATAAGTACTCAATGACCCCATGCGACCCCCCCTAGTCCTATATAAGTACTCAATGACCCCAGGTCAGCTACCCTACTCCTATATAAGTACTCAATGGCCCCTTGTGACCCACCCTAGTCCTATATAAGTACTCAATGACCGCATGTGACCCCCCCTAGTCCTATATAAGTACTCAATGGCCCCAGGTCAGCTACCCTACTCTTATATAATTACTCAATGACCCCATGTGACCCACCTTAGTCCTATATAAGTACTCAATGGCCCCATGTGACCCACCCTAGTCCTATATAAGTAAACAATGACCCCATGTGACCCCCCCCCCTAGTCCTATATAAGTACTCAATGACCCCATGTGACCCACCCTAGTCATATATATGTACTCAATGACACCATGTGACCCACCCTAGTCCTATATAAGTACTCAATGGCCCCATGTGACCTCCCCTAGTCCTTTATAAGTACTCAATGGCCCCAGGTCAGCTACCCTACTCTTATATAATTACTCAATGACCCCATGTGACCCACCTTAGTCCTATATAAGTACTCAATGGCCCCATGTGGCCCACCCTAGTCCTATATAAGTAATCAATGATCCCATGTGACCCCCCCTAGTCCTATATAAGTACTCAATGACCCCATGTGGACCCACCCTAGTCCTATATAAGTAAACAATGACCCCATGTGACCCCCCCCCCTAGTCCTATATAAGTACTCAATGACCCCATGTGATCCACCCTAGTCCTATATAAGTACTCAATGACCCCATGTGACCCACCCTAGTCCTATATAAGTTCTCAACGACCCTATGTGACCCACCCTAGTCTATATAAGTACTCAATGACCCCATGTGACCCACCCTAGTCCTATATAAGTTCTCAACGACCCTATGTGACCCACCCTAGTCCTATATAAGTACTCAATGACCCCATGTGACTTCCCCTTAGTTTTATATAAGTATTCAATGACCCCATGTGACCCCCCCCCTAGTCCATATAAGTACTCAATGACCCCATGTGACCCCCTAGTCCTATATAAGTACCCAATGACCCCATGTGACCCACCCTAGTCCTATATATGTAAACAATGACCCCATGTGACCCCCCCCCCTAGTCCTATATAAGTACTCAATGACCCCATGTGATCCACCCTAGTCCTATATAAGTACTCAATGACCCCATGTCACCCACCCTAGTCCTATATAAGTACTCAATGACCCCATGCGACCCCCCCTAGTCCTATATAAGTACTCAATGACCCCAGGTCAGCTACCCTACTCCTATATAAGTACTCAATGGCCCCTTGTGACCCACCCTAGTCCTATATAAGTACTCAATGACCGCATGTGACCCCCCCTAGTCCTATATAAGTACTCAATGACCCCATCTGACCCCCCCCCCCCTCTAGTCCTATATAACTACTCAATGACAGCATGTGACCAACCCTAGTCCTATATAAGTACTCAATGACCCCATGTGACCCACCCTAGTCCTATATAAGTACTCAATGGCCCCATGTGACCCCCCTAGTCCTATATAAGTACTCAATGACCCCAGGTCAGCTACCCTACTCCTTAATAAGTACTCAATGACCCCATGTGTGACCCACCCTAGTCCTATATAAGTACCCAATGGCCCCATGTGACCCACCCTAGTCCTATATAAGTACTCAATGACCGCATTTGACCCCCCCCTTGTCTTATATAAGTACTCAATGACCCCCATGTGACTTCCCCCTAGTCCTAATATAAGTACTCAATGACCCATGTGACCCCCCTAGTCCTATATAAGTACTCAATGAACCCCATGGGACCCACCGTAGTCCTATATAAGTTCTCAATGACCCCATGTGACCCCCCCTAGTCCTATATATGTACTCAATGACCCCATGGGACCCACCGTAGTCCTATATAAGTTCTCAATGACCCCATGTGACCCCCCCTATTCCTATATATGTACTCTATGACCCTATGTGACCCACTCTAGTCCTATATAAGTACTCAATGACCCCATCTGACCCCCCCCCCCTCTAGTCCTATATAACTACTCAAAGACAGCATGTGACCAACCCTAGTTCTATATAAGTACTCAATGACCCCATGTGACCCACCCTAGTCCTATATAAGTACTCAATGGCCCCATGTGACCCACCCTAGTCCTATATAAGAACTCAATGACCCCATGAGACCCACCATAGTCCTTTATAAGTTACTAAATGACCCCATGTGACCCACCCTAGTCCTATATAAGTACTCAATGACCGCATTTGACCCCCCCCTTGTCTTATATAAGTACTCAATGACCCCATGTGACCCCCCTAGTCCTATATAAGTACTCAATGACCCCATGGGACCCACCGTAGTCCTATATAAGTTCTCAATGACCCCATGTGACCCCCCCTAGTCATATATATATACTCAATGACCCCATGGGACCCACCGTAGTCCTATATAAGTTCTCAATGACCCCATGTGAACCCCCCTAGTCCTATATAAGTACTCAATGACCCCATGTGACCCACCCTACTCCTATATAAGTACTCAATGACCCCATGTGACCCACCCTAGTCCTATATAAGTACTCAATGACCCCATGTGACCCACCCTAGTCCTATATAAGTACTCAATGACCCCATGAGACCCACCCTAGTCCTTTATAAAGTACTAAATGACCCCATGTGACCCACCCTAGTCCTATATAAGTTCTCAACGACCCTATGTGACCCACCCTAGTCCTATATAAGTACTCAATGACCCCATGCGACCCCCCCTAGTCCTATATAAGTACTCAATGACCCCAGGTCAGCTACCCTACTCCTATATAAGTACTCAATGGCCCCATGTGACCCACCCTAGTCCTATATAAGTAAACAATGACCCCATGTGACCCCCCCCCCCCTAGTCCTATATAAGTACTCAATGACCCCATGTGATCCACCCTAGTCCTATATAAGTACTCAATGACCCCATGTGACCTACCCTAGTCCTATATAAGTACTCAATGACCCCATGCGACCCCCCCTAGTCCTATATAAGTACTCAATGACCCCAGGTCAGCTACCCTACTCCTATATAAGTACTCAATGGCCCCTTGTGACCCACCCTAGTCCTATATAAGTACTCAATGACCGCATGTGACCCCCCCTAGTCCTATATAAGTACTCAATGGCCCCAGGTCAGCTACCCTACTCTTATATAATTACTCAATGACCCCATGTGACCCACCTTAGTCCTATATAAGTACTCAATGGCCCCATGTGACCCACCCTAGTCCTATATAAGTAAACAATGACCCCATGTGACCCCCCCCCCCTAGTCCTATATAAGTACTCAATGACCCCATGTGATCCACCCTAGTCCTATATAAGTACTCAATGACCCCATGTGATCCACCCTAGTCCTATATAAGTACTCAATGACCCCATGTGACCTACCCTAGTCCTATATAAGTACTCAATGACCCCATGCGACCCCCCCTAGTCCTATATAAGTACTCAATGACCCCATGTGACCCACCCTAGTCATATATATGTACTCAATGACACCATGTGACCCACCCTAGTCCTATATAAGTACTCAATGGCCCCATGTGACCTCCCCTAGTCCTTTATAAGTACTCAATGGCCCCAGGTCAGCTACCCTACTCTTATATAATTACTCAATGACCCCATGTGACCCACCTTAGTCTATATAAGTACTCAATGGCCCCCCTAGTCCTATATAAGTACTCAATGACCCCATGTGACCCACCCTACTCCTATATAAGTACTCAATGACCCCATGTGACCCACCCTAGTCATATATATGTACTCAATGACCCCATGTGACCCACCCTAGTCCTATATAAGTACTCAATGACCCCATGAGACCCACCCTAGTCCTTTATAAGAACTAAATGACCCCATGTGACTTCCCCCTAGTTCTATATAAGTACTCAATGACCCCATGTGACCCCCCCCCTAGTCCTATATAAGTACTCAATGACCCCATGTGATCCACCCTAGTCCTATATAAGTACTCAATGACCCCATGTGACCCACCCTAGAACTATATAAGTACCCATTGACCCCATGTGACCAACCCTAGTCCTATATAAGTAAACCAATGACCCCATGTGACCCCCCCTAGTCCTATGTAAGTACTCAATGACCCCATGTGATCCACCCTAGTCCTATATAAGTACTCAATGACCCCATGTGACCCCCCCCTAGTCCTATGTAAGTACTCAATGACCCCATGTGATCCACCCTAGTCCTATATAAGTACTCAATGACCCCATGTGACCCACCCTAGTTTTATATAAGTACTCAATGACCCCATGTGACCCCACCCTAGTCCTATATATGTACTCTATGACCCTATGTGACCCACTCTAGTACTATATAAGTAATCAATGACCCCATGTGAACCCCCTAGTCCTATATAAGTACTCAATGACCCCTTGTGACCCACCCTACTCCTATATAAGTACTCAATGACCCCATGAGACCCACCCTAGTCCTTTATAAGTACTAAATGACCCCATGTGACCCACCCTAGTCCTATATAAGTTCTCAACGACCGACATGTGACCCACCCTAGTCCTACATAAGTACTCAATGACCCCATGTGACTTCCCCTTAGTTCTATATAAGTATTCAATGACCCCATGTGACCTCCCCCTAGTCCTATATAAGTACTCAATGACCCCATGTGACCCACCCTAGAACTATATAAGTACCCAATGACCCCATGTGACCCACCCTAGTCCTATATAAATTAAACAATGACCCCATGTGACACCCCCCCCTAGTCCTATGTAAGTACTCAATGACCCCATGTGATCCACCCTAGTCCTATATAAGTACTCAATGACCCCATGTGACCCACCCTAGTCCTATATAAGTACTCAATGACCCCATGTGACCCCCCCTAGTCCTATATAAGTACTCAATGACCCCAGGTCAGCTACCCTACTCCTATATAAGTACTCAATGACCCCATGTGACTTCCCCCCTAGTCCTATATAAGACTTCAATGACCCCATGTGACCCCCCCTAGTCATATATAAGTACTCAATGACCCATGTGACCCCCCCTAGTCATATATAAGTACTCAACGACCCCCATGGGACCCACCGTAGTCCTATATAAGTTCTCAATGACCCCATGTGACCCCCCTAGTCCTATATATATACTCAATGACCCCATGTGACCCCCCCCCTAGTCCTATATAAAGTACTCAATGACCCCATGGGACCCACCGTAGTCCTATATAAGTACTCAATGACCCCATGTGACTTCCCCCTAGTCCTATATAAGAATTCAATGACCCCATGTGACCCCCCCTAGTCATATATAAGTACTCAATGACCCATGTGACCCTCCCTAGTCTTATATAAGTACTCAACGACCCCATGGGACCCACCGTAGTCCTATATAAGTTCTCAATGACCCCATGTGACCCCCCTAGTCCTATATATATACTCAATGACCCCATGTGACCCGCCCCTAGTCCTATATAAGTACACAATGACCCCATGTGACCCCCCCTAGTCCTATATAAGTACTCAATGACCCCATGTGATCCACCCTAGTCCTATATAAGTACTCAATGACCGCATGTGACCCCCTCTTGTCTTATATAAGTACTCAATGACCCCATGTGACTTCCCCCTAGTCCTATATAAGAATTCAATGACCCCATGTGACCCCCCCTAGTCATATATAAGTACTCAATGACCCATGTGACCCCCCTAGTCCTATATAAGTACTCAATGACCCCATGTGACCCCCCCTTGTCCTATATAAGTACTCAATGACCCCAGGTCAGCTACCCTACTCCTATATAAGTACTCAATGACCCCTTGTGACCCCACCCTAGTCCTATATAAGTACTCAATGGCCCCATGTGACCCACCCTAGTCCTATATAAGTACTCAATGACCGCATGTGACCCCCTCTTGTCTTATATAAGTACTCAATGACCCCATGTGACTTCCCCCTAGTCCTATATAAGTACTCAATGACCGCATGTGACCCCCCCTTGTCTTATATAAGTACTCAATGACCCCATGTGACTTCCCCCTATTCCTATATAAGTACTCAATGAACACTTGTGACCCCCCCCTAGTCCTATATAAGTACTCAATGACCCCACGTGACCCCCCTAGTCCTATATAAGTACTCAATGACCCCCATGGGACCCACCGTAGTCCTATATAAGTTCTCAATGACCCCATGTGTACCCCCCCCCAGTCCTATATATGTACTCAATGACGCCATGGGGACCCACCGTAGTCCTATATAAGTTCTCAATGACCCCATGTGACCCCCCCTAGTCCTATATATGTACTCTATGACCCTATGTTACCCACTCTAGTCCTATATAAGTAATCAATGACCCCATGTGAACCCCCCTAGTCCTATATAAGTACTCAATGACCCCATGTGACCCCCCCTAGTATTATATAAGTACTCAATGACCCCAGGTCAGCTACCCTACTCCTATATAAGTACCCAATGACCCCATGTGACCCACCCTACTCCTATATAAGTACACAATGACCCCATGTGACCCCCCCCCTAGTCCTATATAAGTACTCAATGACCCTATGTGATCCACCCTAGTCCTATATAAGTACACAATGGCCCCATGTGACCCACCCTAGTCCTATATAAGTACCCAATGACCGTATTTGACCCCCCCTTGTCTTATATAGTACTCAATCACCCCATGTGACTTCCCCCCTAGTCCTATATAAGTACTCAATGAACCCTTGTGACCCCCCCTAGTCCTATATAAGTACTCAATGACCCCACGTGACACCCCGAGTCCTATATAAGTACTCAATGACCCCATGGGACCCACCGTAGTCCTATATAAAGTTCTCAATGACCCCATGTGACCCCCCCTAGTCCTATATATGTACTCAATGACCCCATGGGACCCGCCGTAGTCCTATATAAGTTCTCAATGACCCCATGTGACCCCCCCTAGTCCTATATATGTACTCTATGAGCCTATGTGACCCACTCTAGTCCTATATAAGTAATCAATGACCCCATGTGAACCCCCCTAGTCCTTATATAAGTACTCAATGGCCCCATGTGACCCACCCTAGTCCTATATAAGTACTCAATGACCCCATGTGACCCACCCTAGTCCTATATAAGTACTCAATGACCCCATGAGACCCACCCTAGTCCTTTATAAGTACTAAATGACCCCATGTGACCCACCCTAGTCCTATATAAGTTCTCAACGACCCCATGTGACCCACCCTAGTCCTATATAAGTACTCAATGACCCCCATGTGTCTTCCCCCTAGTTCTATATAAGTACTCAATGACCCCATGTGGACCCCCCCCTAGTCCTATATAAGTACTCAATGACCCCATGTGATCCACCCTAGTCCTATATAAGTACCTCAATGACCCCATGTGACCCACCCTAGAACTATATAAGTACCCAATGACCCCATGTGACCCACCCTAGTCCTATATAAGTAAACAATGACCCCATGTGACCCCCCCCCCCCCTAGTCCTATGTAGTACTCAATGACCCCATGTGATCCACCCTAGTCCCTATATAAGTACTCAATGACCCCATGTGACCCACCCTAGTTCTATATAAGTACTCAATGACCCCATGTGACCCACCCTAGTCCTATATAAGTTCTCAATAAACCCATGTGACCCCCCCCTAGTCCTATATAAGTACTCAATGACCCAGGTCAACTACCCTACTCCTATATAAGTACTCAATGGCCCCTTGTGACCCACCCTAGTCCTATATAAGTACTCAAAGGCCCCATGTGACCCCACCCTAGTCCTATATAAGTACTCAATGACCGCATGTGACCCCCCCTTGTCCTTATATAAGTACTCAATGACCCCATGTGACTTCCCCCTAGTCCTATATAAGTATTCAATGACCCCATGTGACCCCCCCTAGTCCCTATATAAGTATATAATGACCCCATGTGACCCCCCCTAGTTTTATATAAGTACTCAATGATCCCATGTGACCCACCCTACTCCTATATAAGTACTCAATGACCCCATGTGACCCACCCTAGTCCTATATAAGAATTCAATGACCCCATGTGACCCCCCCCTAGTCCTATATAAGTACTCAATGACCCCATGTGACCTCCCCTAGTCTTATATAAGTACTCAATGACCCCATGGGACCCACCGTAGTCCTATATAAGTTCTCAATGACCCCATGTGACCCACCCTAGTCCTATATATATACTCAATGACCCCATGGGACCCACCGTAGTCCTATATTAGTTCTCAATGACCCCATGTGACCCCCCCCTAGTCCTATATATGTACTCCCTGACCCCATGTGACCCCCCCTAGTCCTATATAAGTACTCAATTATCCCATCTGACCCCCCCCCCCCACTAGTCCTATATAACTACTCAATGACAGCATGTGACCAACCCTAGTCCTATATAAGTACTCAATGACCCCATGTGACCCACCCTAGTCCTATATAAGTTCTCAATGACCCCATGTGACCCACCCTAGTCCTATATATATACTCAATGACCCCATGTGACCCCCCCTAGTCCTATGTAAGTACTCAATGACCCCATGTGATCCACCCTAGTCCTATATAAGTACTCAATGACCCCATGTGACCCACCCTAGTCCTATATAAGTACTCAATGACCCCATGTGACCCACCCTAGTCCTATATATGTACTCTATGACCCTATGTGACCCACTCTAGTACTATATAAGTAATCAATGACCCCATGTGAACCCCCCTAGTCCTATATAAGTACTCAATGACCCCTTGTGACCCACCCTACTCTATATAAGTACTCAATGACCCCATGAGACCCACCCTAGTCCTTTATAAGTACTAAATGACCCCATGTGACCCACCCTAGTCCTATATAAGTTCTCAACGGACCACATGTGACCCACCCTAGTCCTACATAAGTACTCAATGACCCCATGTGACTTCCCCTTAGTTCTATATAAGTATTCAATGACCCCATGTGACCTCCCCCCTAGTCCTATATAAGTACTCAATGACCCCATGTGACCCACCCTAGAACTATATAAGTACCCAATGACCCCATGTGACAACCCCCCCTAGTCCTATGTAAGTACTCAATGACCCCATGTGATCCACCCTAGTCCTATATAAGTACTCAATGACCCCATGTGACCCACCCTAGTCCTATATAAGTACTCAATGACCCCATGTGACCCCCCCTAGTCCTATATAAGTACTCAATGACCCCAGGTCAGCTACCCTACTCCTATATAAGTACTCAATGACCCCATGTGACTTCCCCCCTAGTCCTATATAAGACTTCAATGACCCCATGTGACCCCCCCTAGTCATATATAAGTACTCAATGACCCATGTGACCCCCCCCTAGTCATATATAAGTACTCAACGACCCCATGGGATCCACCGTAGTCCTATATAAGTTCTCAATGACCCCATGTGACCCCCCTAGTCCTATATATATACTCAATGACCCCCATGTGACCCCCCCCTAGTCCTATATAAGTACTCAATGACCCCCATGGGACCCACCGTAGTCCTATATAAGTACTCAATGACCCCATGTGACTTCCCCCTAGTCCTATATAAGAATTCAATGACCCCATGTGACCCCCCCCTAGTCATATATAAGTACTCAATGACCCATGTGACCCTCCCTAGTCTTATATAAGTACTCAACGACCCCATGGGACCCACCGTAGTCCTATATAAGTTCTCAATGACCCATGTGACCCCCCTAGTCCTATATATATACTCAATGACCCCATGTGACCCGCCCCTAGTCCTATATAAGTACACAATGACCCCATGTGACCCCCCCCCTAGTCCTATATAAGTACTCAATGACCCCATGTGATCCACCCTAGTCCTATATAAGTACTCAATGACCGCATGTGACCCCCTCTTGTCTTATATAAGTACTCAATGACCCCATGTGACTTCCCCCTTATCCTATATAAGAATTCAATGACCCCATGTGACCCCCCCTAGTCATATATAAGTACTCAATGACCCATGTGACCCCCCCTAGTCCTATATAAGTACTCAATGACCCCATGTGACCCCCCCTTGTCCTATATAAGTACTCAATGACCCCAGGTCAGCTACCCTACTCCTATATAAGTACTCAATGACCCCTTGTGACCCACCCTAGTCCTATATAAGTACTCAATGGCCCCCATGTGACCCACCCTAGTCCTATATAAGTACTCAATGACCGCATGTGACCCCCTCTTGTCTTATATAAGTACTCAATGACCCCATGTGACTTCCCCCTAGTCCTATATAAGTACTCAATGACCGCATGTGACCCCCCCCCTTGTCTTATATAAGTACTCAATGACCCCATGTGACTTCCCCCTAGTCCCTATATAAGTAGTCAATGAACACTTGTGACCCCCCCCTAGTCCTATATAAGTACTCAATGACCCCACGTGACCCCCCTAGTCCTATATAAGTACTCAATGACCCCATGGGACCCACCGTAGTCCTATATAAGTTCTCAATGACCCCATGTGACCCCCCCCAGTCCTATATATGTACTCAATGACGCCATGGGACCCACCGTAGTCCTATATAAGTTCTCAATGACCCCATGTGACCCCCCCTAGTCCTATATATGTACTCTATGACCCTATGTTACCCACTCTAGTCCTATATAAGTAATCAATGACCCCATGTGAACCCCCCTAGTCCTATATAAGTACTCAATGACCCCATGTGACCCCCCCCTAGTATTATATAAGTACTCAATGACCCCAGGTCAGCTACCCTACTCCTATATAAGTACCCAATGACCCCATGTGACCCACCCTACTCCTATATAAGTACACAATGACCCCATGTGACCCCCCCCTAGTCCTATATAAGTACTCAATGACCCTATGTGATCCACCCTAGTCCTATATAAGTACACAATGGCCCCATGTGACCCACCCTAGTCCTATATAAGTACCCAATGACCGTATTTGACCCCCCCTTGTCTTATATAAGTACTCAATCACCCCATGTGACTTCCCCCTAGTCCTATATAAGTACTCAATGAACCCTTGTGACCCCCCCTAGTCCTATATAAGTACTCAATGACCCCACGTGACACCCCGAGTCCTATATAAGTACTCAATGACCCCATGGGACCCACCGTAGTCCTATATAAGTTCTCAATGACCCCATGTGACCCCCCCTAGTCCTATATATGTACTCAATGACCCCATGGGACCCGCCGTAGTCCTATATAAGTTCTCAATGACCCCATGTGACCCCCCCTAGTCCTATATATGTACTCTATGAGCCTATGTGACCCACTCTAGTCCTATATAAGTAATCAATGACCCCATGTGAACCCCCCTAGTCCTATATAAGTACTCAATGGCCCCCATGTGACCCACCCTAGTCCTATATAAGTACTCAATGACCCCATGTGACCCACCCTAGTCCTATATAAGTACTCAATGACCCCATGAGACCCACCCTAGTCCTTTATAAGTACTAAATGACCCCATGTGACCCCACCCTAGTCCTATATAAGTTCTCAACGAGCCCATGTGACCCACCCTAGTCCTATATAAGTACTCAATGACCCCATGTGTCTTCCCCCCTAGTTCTATATAAGTACTCAATGACCCCATGTGACCCCCCCCTAGTCCCTATATAAGTACTCAATGACCCCATGTGATCCACCCTAGTCCTATATAAGTACTCAATGACCCCATGTGACCCACCCTAGAACTATATAAGTACCCAATGACCCCATGTGACCCACCCTAGTCCTATATAAGTAAACAATGACCCCATGTGACCCCCCCCCCTAGTCCTATGTAAGTACTCAATGACCCCATGTGATCCACCCTAGTCCTATATAAGTACTCAATGACCCCATGTGACCCACCCTAGTCCTATATAAGTACTCAATGACCCCATGTGACCCACCCCTAGTCCTATATAAGTTCTCAATAAACCCATGTGACCCCCCCTAGTCCTATATAAGTACTCAATGACCCCAGGTCAACTACCCTACTCCTATATAAGTACTCAATGGCCCCTTGTGACCCCACCCTAGTCCTATATAAGTACTCAAAGGCCCCATGTGACCCACCCTAGTCCTATATAAGTACTCAATGACCGCATGTGACCCCCCCTTGTCTTATATAAGTACTCAATGACCCCATGTGACTTCCCCCTAGTCCTATATAAGTATTCAATGACCCCATGTGACCCCCCCCTAGTCCTATATAAGTATATAATGACCCCATGTGACCCCCCCTAGTTTTATATAAGTACTCATTGATCCCATGTGACCCACCCTACTCCTATATAAGTACTCAATGACCCCATGTGACCCACCCTAGTCCTATATAAGAATTCAATGACCCCATGTGACCCCCCCCTAGTCCTATATAAGTACTCAATGACCCCATGTGACCTCCCCTAGTCTTATATAAGTACTCAATGACCCCATGGGACCCACCGTAGTCCTATATAAGTTCTCAATGACCCCATGTGACCCACCCTAGTCCTATATATATACTCAATGACCCCATGGGACCCACCGTAGTCCTATATTAGTTCTCAATGACCCCATGTGACCCCCCCTAGTCCTATATATGTACTCCCCTGACCCCATGTGACCCCCCCTAGTCCTATATAAGTACTCAATGATCCCATCTGACCCCCCCCCCCCTCTAGTCCTATATAACTACTCAATGACAGCATGTGACCAACCCTAGTCCTATATAAGTACTCAATGACCCCATGTGACCCACCCTAGTCCTATATAAGTTCTCAATGACCCCATGTGACCCACCCTAGTCCTATATATATACTCAATGACCCCATGGGACCCACCGTAGTCCTATATAAGTTCTCAATGACCACATGTGACCCCCCCTAGTCCTATATATGTACTCCTTGACCCCATGTGTGACCCCCCCCTAGTCCTATATAAGTACTCAATGACCCCATCTGACCCCCCCCCCCCACTAGTCCTATATAACTACTCAATGACAGCATGTGACCAACCCTAGTCCTATATAAGTACTCAATGACCCCATGTGACCCACCCTAGTCCTATATAAGTACTCAATGGCCCCATGTGACCCCCCCTAGTCCTATATAAGTACTCAATGACCCCAGGTCAGCTACCCTACTCCTTAATAAGTACTCAATGACCCCATGTGTGACCCACCCTAGGCCTATATAAGTACTCAATGGCCCCATGTGACCCCCCCTAGTCCTATATAAGTACTCAATGACCCCAGGTCAGCTACCTACTCCTTAATAAGTACTCAATGACCCCATGTGTGACCCACCCTAGGCCTATATAAGTGCTCAATGGCCCCATGTGACCCACCCTAGTCCTATATAAGTACTCAATGACCCCATGTGACTTCCCCCTAGTCCTATATAAGTACTCAATGACCCCATGTGACCCCCCTAGTCCTATATAAGTACTCAATGACCCCATGGGACCCACCGTAGTCCTATATAAGTTCTCAATGACCCCATGTGACCTCCCCTAGTCCTATATATGTACTCAATGACCCCATGGGACACACCGTAGTCCTATATAAGTTCTCAATGACCCCATGTGACCCCCCCTATTCCTATATATGTACTCTATGACCCTATGTGACCACTCTAGTCCTATATATGTAATCAATGACCCCATGTGAACCCCCCTAGTCCTATATAAGTACTCAATGACCCCATGTGACCCACCCTACTCCTATATAAGTACTCCAATGACCCCATGTGACCCACCCTAGTCCTATATAAGTACTCAATGACCCCATGTGACCCACCCTAGTCCTATATAAGTACTCAATGACCCCATGGGACTCACCGTAGTCCTATATAAGTTCTCAATGACCCCATGTGACCCCCCCCTAGTCCTATATATGTACTCCCTGACCCCCATGTGACCCCCCCCTAGTCCTATATAAGTACTCAATGACCCCATCTGACCCCCCCCCCCCCCCCCTCTAGTCCTATATAACTACTCAAAGACAGCATGTGACCAACCCTAGTCCTATATAAGTACTCAATGACCCCATGTGACCCACCCTAGTCCTATATAAGTACTCAATGGCCCCATGTGACCCACCCTAGTCCTATATAAGTACTCAATGACCCCATGAGACCCACCCTAGTCCTTTATAAGTACTAAATGACCCCATGTGACCCACCCTAGTCCTATATAAGTACTCAATGACCGCATTTGACCCCCCCCCTTGTCTTATATAAGTACTCAATGACCCCATGTGACTTCCCCCTAGTCCTATATAAGTACTCAATGACCCCATGTGACCCCCCTAGTCCTATATAAGTACTCAATGAACACTTGTGACCCCCCCTAGTCCTATATAAGTACTCAATGACCCCACGTGACCCCCCTAGTCCTATATAAGTACTCAATGACCCCATGGGGACCCACCGTAGTCCTATATAAGTTCTCAATGACCCCATGTGACCCCCCCTAGTCCTATATATGTACTCAATGACGCCATGGGACCCACCGTAGTCCTATATAAGTTCTCAATGACCCCATGTGACCCCCCCTAGTCCTATATATGTACTCTATGACCCTATGTTACCCACTCTAGTCCTATATAAGTAATCAATGACCCCATGTGAACCCCCCTAGTCCTATATAAGTACTCAATGACCCCCATGTGACCCCCCCCTAGTATTATATAAGTACTCAATGACCCCAGGTCAGCTACCCTACTCCTATATAAGTACCCAATGACCCCATGTGACCCACCCTACTCCTATATAAGTACACAATGACCCCATGTGACCCCCCCCTAGTCCTATATAAGTACTCAATGACCCCATGTGATCCACCCTAGTCCTATATAAGTACACAATGGCCCCATGTGACCCACCCTAGTCCTATATAAGTACTCAATGACCGTATGTGACCCCCCCTTGTCTTATATAAGTACTCAATCACCCCATGTGACTTCCCCCTAGTCCTATATAAGTACTCAATGAACCCTTGTGACCCCCCCCTAGTCCTATATAAGTACTCAATGACCCCACGTGACACCCCGAGTCCTATATAAGTACTCAATGACCCCATGGGACCCACCGTAGTCCTATATAAGTTCTCAATGACCCCATGTGACCCCCCCTAGTCCTATATATGTACTCAATGACCCCATGGGACCCGCCGTAGTCCTATATAAGTTCTCAATGACCCCATGTGACCCCCCCTAGTCCTATATATGTACTCTATGACCCTATGTGACCCACTCTAGTCCTATATAAGTAATCAATGACCCCATGTGAACCCCCCTAGTCCTATATAAGTACTCAATGGCCCATGTGACCCACCCTAGTCCTATATAAGTACTCAATGACCCCATGTGACCCACCCCTAGTCCTATATAACTACTCAATGACCCCATGAGACCCACCCTAGTCCTTTATAAGTACTAAATGACCCCATGTGACCCACCCCTAGTCCTATATAAGTTCTCAACGACCCCATGTGACCAACCCTAGTGCTATATAAGTACTCAATGACCCCATGTGACCCACCCTAGTCCTATATAAGTTCTCAATGACCCCATGTGACCCACCCTAGTCCTATATATATACTCAATGACCCCATGGGACCCACCGTAGTCCTATATAAGTTCTCAATGACCCACATGTGACCCCCCCTAGTCCTATATATGTACTCCTTGACCCCATGTGTGACCCCCCCTAGTCCTATATAAGTACTCAATTACCCCCATCTGACCCCCCCCCCCCTCTAGTCCTATATAACTACTCAATGACAGCATGTGACCAACCCTAGTCCTATATAAGTACTCAATGACCCCATGTGACCCACCCTAGTCCTATATAAGTACTCAATGGCCCATGTGACCCCCCCTAGTCCTATATAAGTACTCAATGACCCCAGGTCAGCTACCCTACTCCTTAATAAGTACTCAATGACCCCATGTGTGACCCACCCTAGTCCTATATAAGTGCTCAATGGCCCCATGTGACCCACCCTAGTCCTATATAAGTACTCAATGACCGCATTTGACCCCCCCCCCTTGTCTTATATAAGTACTCAATGACCCCATGTGACTTCCCCCTAGTCCTATATAAGTACTCAATGACCCCATGTGACCCCCCTAGTCCTATATAAGTACTCAATGACCCCATGGGACCCACCGTAGTCCTATATAAGTTCTCAATGACCCCATGTGACCCCCCCTAGTCCTATATATGTACTCAATGACCCCATGGGACCCACCGTAGTCCTATATAAGTTCTCAATGACCCCATGTGACCCCCCCTATTCCTATATATGTACTCTATGACCCTATGTGACCCACTCTAGTCCTATATATGTAATCAATGACCCCATGTGAACCCCCCTAGTCCTATATAAGTACTCAATGACCCCATGTGACCCACCCTACTCCTATATAAGTACTCAATGACCCCATGTGACCCACCCTAGTCCTATATAAGTACTCAATGACCCCATGTGACCCACCCTAGTCCTATATAAGTACTCAATGACCCCATGGGACTCACCGTAGTCCTATATAAGTTCTCAATGACCCCATGTGACCCCCCCTAGTCCTATATATGTACTCCCCTGACCCCATGTGACCCCCCCTAGTCCTATATAAGTACTCAATGACCCCATCTGACCCCCCCCCCCCCCTCTAGTCCTATATAACTACTCAAAGACAGCATGTGACCAACCCTAGTCCTATATAAGTACTCAATGACCCCATGAGACCCACCTAGTCCTTTATAAGTACTAAATGACCCCATGTGACCCACCCTAGTCCTATATAAGTACTCAATGACCGCATTTGACCCCCCCTTGTCTTATATAAGTACTCAATGACCCCATGTGACTTCCCCCTAGTCCTATATAAGTACTCAATGACCCCATGTGACCCCCCTAGTCCTATATAAGTACTCAATGACCCCATGGGACCCCACCGTAGTCCTATATAAGTTCTCAATGTCCCCATGTGACCCCCCCTAGTCCTATATATGTACTCAATGACCCCATGGGACTCACCGTAGTCCTATATAAGTTCTCAATGACCCCATGTGACCCCCCCTAGTCCTATATATGTACTCCCTGACCCCATGTGACCCACCCTAGTCCTATATAAGTACTCAATGACCCCATGAGACCCACCCTAGTCCTATATAAGTTCTCAACGACCCCATGTAACCCATCCTAGTCCTATATAAGTACTCAATGACCCCATGTGACTTCCCCTTAGTTCTATATAAGTATTCAATGACCCCATGTGACCCCCCCCCCTAGTCCTATATAAGTACTCAATGACCCCAGGTCAGCTACCCTACTCCTATATAAGTACTCAATGACCCCATGTGACCCCCCTAGTCCTATATAAGTACCCAATGACCCCATGTGACCCCACCCTAGTCCTATATAAGTAAACAATGACCCCATGTGACCCCCCCCCCTAGTCCTATATAAGTACTCAATCACCCCATGTGATCCACCCTAGTCCTATATAAGTACTCAATGACCCCATGTGACCCACCCTAGTCCTATATAAGTACTCAATGACCCCATGCGACCCACCTTAGTCCTATATAAGTACTCAATGACCCCAGGTCAGCTACCCTACTCCTATATAAGTACTCAATGGCCCCTTGTGACCCACCCTAGTCCTATATAAGTACTCAAAGGCCCCATGTGACCCACCCTAGTCCTATATAAGTACTCAATGACCGCATGTGACCCCCCCTTGTCTTATAAGTACTCAATGACCCCTTGCGACCCACCCTAGTCCTATATAAGTACGCAATGACCCCAGGTCAGCTACCCTACTCCTATATAAGTACTCAATGGCCCCCTTGTGACCCACCCTAGTCCCTATATAAGTACTCAAAGGCCCCATGTGACCCACCCCTAGTCCTATATAAGTACTCAATGACCCCATGTGACTTCCCCTTAGTTCTATATAAGTATTCAATGACCCATGTGACCCCCCCCCCTAGTCCTATATAAGTACTCAATGACCCCAGGTCAGCTACCCTACTCCTATATAAGTACTCAATGACCCCATGTGACCCCCCTAGTCCTATATAAGTACCCAATGACCCCATGTGACCCACCCTAGTCCTATATAAGTAAACAATGACCCATGTGACCCCCCCCCCTAGTCCTATATAAGTACTCAATCACCCCATGTGATCCACCCTAGTCCTATATAAGTACTCAATGACCCCATGTGACCCACCCTAGTCCTATATAAGTACTCAATGACCCCATGCGACCCACCCTAGTCCTATATAAGTACTCAATGACCCCAGGTCAGCTACCCTACTCCTATATAAGTACTCAATGGCCCCTTGTGACCCACCCTAGTCCTATATAAGTACTCAAAGGCCCCATGTGACCCACCCCTAGTCCTATATAAGTACTCAATGACCGCATGTGACCCCCCCTTGTCTTATATAAGTACTCAATGACCCCTTGCGACCCACCCTAGTCCTATATAAGTACGCAATCACCCCAGGTCAGCTACCCTACTCCTATATAAGTACTCAATGGCCCCTTGTGACCCACCCTAGTCCTATATAAGTACTCAAAGGCCCCATGTGACCCCACCCTAGTCCTATATAAGTATTCAATGACCCATGTGACCCCCCCTAGTCCTATATAAGTATATAATGACCCCATGTGACCCCCCCTAGTTTTATATAAGTACTCAATGACCCCATGTGACACACCCTACTCCTATATAAGTACTCAATGACCCCATGTGACCCACCCTAGTCCTATATAAGTATTCAATGACCCCATGTGACCCACCCTAGTCCTATATAAGTTCTCAATGACCCCATGTGACCCCCCCTAGTCCTATATATATACTCAATGACCCCATGGGACCCACCGTAGTCCTATATAAGTTCTCAATGACCCCATGTGAACCCCCTAGTCCTATATAAGTACTCAATGACCACATGTGACCCACCCTACTCCTATATAAGTACTCAATGACCCCATGTGACCCACCCTAGTCCTATATAAGTACTCAATGACCCCATGTGACCCACCCTAGTCCTATATAAGTACTCAATGACCCCATGAGACCCACCCTAGTCCTTTATAAGTACTAAATGACCCCATGTGACCCACCCTAGTCCTATATAAGTTCTCAACGACCCTATGTGACCCACCCTAGTCCTATATAAGTACTCAATGACCCCATGTGACTTCCCCTTAGTTTTATATAAGTATTCAATGACCCCATGTGACCCCCCCCCTAGTCCTATATAAGTACTCAATGACCCCATGTGACCCCCCTAGTCCTATATAAGTACCCAATGACCCCATGTGACCCACCCTAGTCCTATATATGTAAACAATGACCCCATGTGACCCCCCCCCTAGTCCTATATAAGTACTCAATGACCCCATGTGATCCACCCTAGTCCTATATAAGTACTCAATGACCCCATGTCACCCACCCTAGTCCTATATAAGTACTCAATGACCCCATGCGACCCCCCCTAGTCCTATATAAGTACTCAATGACCCCAGGTCAGCTACCCTACTCCTATATTAGTACTCAATGGCCCCTTGTGACCCACCCTAGTCCTATATAAGTACTCAATGACCGCATGTGACCCCCCCTAGTCCTATATAAGTACTCAATGACCCCATCTGACCCCCCCCCCTCTAGTCCTATATAACTACTCAATGACAGCATGTGACCAACCCTAGTCCTATATAAGTACTCAATGACCCCATGTGACCCACCCTAGTCCTATATAAGTACTCAATGGCCCCATGTGACCCCCCCTAGTCCTATATAAGTACTCAATGACCCCAGGTCAGCTACCCTACTCCTTAATAAGTACTCAATGACCCCATGTGTGACCCACCCTAGTCCTATATAAGTACTCAATGGCCCCATGTGACCCACCCTAGTCCTATATAAGTACTCAATGACCGCATTTGACCCCCCCCCTTGTCTTATATAAGTACTCAATGACCCCATGTGACTTCCCCCTAGTCCTATATAAGTACTCAATGACCCCATGTGACCCCCCTAGTCCTATATAAGTACTCAATGACCCCATGGGACCCACCGTAGTCCTATATAAGTTCTCAATGACCCCATGTGACCACCCCTAGTCCTATATATGTACTCAATGACCCCATGGGACCCACCGTAGTCCTATATAAGTTCTCAATGACCCCATGTGACCCCCCCTATTCCTATATATGTACTCTATGACCCTATGTGACCCACTCTAGTCCTATATATGTAATCAATGACCCCATGTGAACCCCCCTAGTCCTATATAAGTACTCAATGACCCCATGTGACCCACCCTACTCCTATATAAGTACTCAATGACCCCATGTGACCCACCCTAGTCCTATATAAGTACTCAATGACCCCATGTGACCCACCCTAGTCCAATATAAGTACTCAATGACCCCATGGGACCCACCGTAGTCCTATATAAGTTCTCAATGACCCCATGTGACCCCCCCTAGTCCTATATATGTACTCCCTGACCCCATGTGACCCCCCCTAGACCTATATAAGTACTCAATGACCCCATCTGACCCCCCCCCCTCTAGTCCTATATAACTACTCAAAGACAGCATGTGACCAACCCTAGTTCTATATAAGTACTCAATGACCCCATGTGACCCACCCTAGTCCTATATAAGTACTCAATGGCCCCATGTGACCCACCCTAGTCCTATATAAGAACTCAATGACCCCATGAGACCCACCCTAGTCCTTTATAAGTACTAAATGACCCCATGTGACCCACCCTAGTCCTATATAAGTACTCAATGACCGCATTTGACCCCCCCCCTTGTCTTATATAAGTACTCAATGACCCCATGTGACCCCCCTAGTCCTATATAAGTACTCAATGACCCCATGGGACCCACCGTAGTCCTATATAAGTTCTCAATGACCCCATGTGACCCCCCCTAGTCATATATATATACTCAATGACCCCATGGGACCCACCGTAGTCCTATATAAGTTCTCAATGACCCCATGTGAACCCCCCTAGTCCTATATAAGTACTCAATGACCCCATGTGACCCACCCTACTCCTATATAAGTACTCAATGACCCCATGTGACCCACCCTAGTCCTATATAAGTACTCAATGACCCCATGTGACCCACCCTAGTCCTATATAAGTACTCAATGACCCCATGAGACCCACCCTAGTCCTTTATAAGTACTAAATGACCCCATGTGACCCACCCTAGTCCTATATAAGTTCTCAACGACCCTATGTGACCCACCCTAGTCCTATATAAGTACTCAATGACCCCATGTCACCCCCCTAGTCCTATATAAGTACCCAATGACCCCATGTGACCCACCCTAGTCCTATATAAGTAAACAATGACCCCATGTGACCCCCCCTAGTCCTATATATGTACTCCCTGACCCCATGTGACCCCCCCTAGTCCTATATAAGTACTCAATGACCCCATCTGACCCCCCCCCCCCCCCTCTAGTCCTATATAACTACTCAAAGACAGCATGTGACCAACCCTAGTCCTATATAAGTACTCAATGACCCCATGTGACCCACCCTAGTCCTATATAAGTACTCAATGGCCCCATGTGACCCACCCTAGTCCTATATAAGTACTCAATGACCCCATGAGACCCACCCTAGTCCTTTATAAGTACTAAATGACCCCATGTGACCCACCCTAGTCCTATATAAGTACTCAATGACCGCATTTGACCCCCCCCCTTGTCTTATATAAGTACTCAATGACCCCATGTGACTTCCCCCTAGTCCTATATAAGTACTCAATGACCCCATGTGACCCCCCTAGTCCTATATAAGTACTCAATGAACACTTGTGACCCCCCCTAGTCCTATATAAGTACTCAATGACCCCACGTGACCCCCCTAGTCCTATATAAGTACTCAATGACCCCATGGGACCCACCGTAGTCCTATATAAGTTCTCAATGACCCCATGTGACCCCCCCTAGTCCTATATATGTACTCAATGACGCCATGGGACCCACCGTAGTCCTATATAAGTTCTCAATGACCCCATGTGACCCCCCCTAGTCCTATATATGTACTCTATGACCCTATGTTACCCACTCTAGTCCTATATAAGTAATCAATGACCCCATGTGAACCCCCCTAGTCCTATATAAGTACTCAATGACCCCATGTGACCCCCCCTAGTATTATATAAGTACTCAATGACCCCAGGTCAGCTACCCTACTCCTATATAAGTACCCAATGACCCCATGTGACCCACCCTACTCCTATATAAGTACACAATGACCCCATGTGACCCCCCCCTAGTCCTATATAAGTACTCAATGACCCCATGTGATCCACCCTAGTCCTATATAAGTACACAATGGCCCCATGTGACCCACCCTAGTCCTATATAAGTACTCAATGACCGTATGTGACCCCCCCTTGTCTTATATAAGTACTCAATCACCCCATGTGACTTCCCCCTAGTCCTATATAAGTACTCAATGAACCCTTGTGACCCCCCCCTAGTCCTATATAAGTACTCAATGACCCCACGTGACACCCCGAGTCCTATATAAGTACTCAATGACCCCATGGGACCCACCGTAGTCCTATATAAGTTCTCAATGACCCCATGTGACCCCCCCTAGTCCTATATATGTACTCAATGACCCCATGGGACCCGCCGTAGTCCTATATAAGTTCTCAATGACCCCATGTGACCCCCCCTAGTCCTATATATGTACTCTATGACCCTATGTGACCCACTCTAGTCCTATATAAGTAATCAATGACCCCATGTGAACCCCCCTAGTCCTATATAAGTACTCAATGGCCCCATGTGACCCACCCTAGTCCTATATAAGTACTCAATGACCCCATGTGACCCACCCTAGTCCTATATAACTACTCAATGACCCCATGAGACCCACCCTAGTCCTTTATAAGTACTAAATGACCCCATGTGACCCACCCTAGTCCTATATAAGTTCTCAACGACCCCATGTGACCAACCCTAGTGCTATATAAGTACTCAATGACCCCATGTGACCCACCCTAGTCCTATATAAGTTCTCAATGACCCCATGTGACCCATCCTAGTCCTATATATATACTCAATGACCCCATGGGACCCACCGTAGTCCTATATAAGTTCTCAATGACCACATGTGACCCCCCCTAGTCCTATATATGTACTCCTTGACCCCATGTGTGACCCCCCCTAGTCCTATATAAGTACTCAATTACCCCATCTGACCCCCCCCCCCCTCTAGTCCTATATAACTACTCAATGACAGCATGTGACCAACCCTAGTCCTATATAAGTACTCAATGACCCCATGTGACCCACCCTAGTCCTATATAAGTACTCAATGGCCCCATGTGACCCCCCCTAGTCCTATATAAGTACTCAATGACCCCAGGTCAGCTACCCTACTCCTTAATAAGTACTCAATGACCCCATGTGTGACCCACCCTAGTCCTATATAAGTGCTCAATGGCCCCATGTGACCCACCCTAGTCCTATATAAGTACTCAATGACCGCATTTGACCCCCCCCCCCTTGTCTTATATAAGTACTCAATGACCCCATGTGACTTCCCCCTAGTCCTATATAAGTACTCAATGACCCCATGTGACCCCCCTAGTCCTATATAAGTACTCAATGACCCCATGGGACCCACCGTAGTCCTATATAAGTTCTCAATGACCCCATGTGACCCCCCCTAGTCCTATATATGTACTCAATGACCCCATGGGACCCACCGTAGTCCTATATAAGTTCTCAATGACCCCATGTGACCCCCCCTATTCCTATATATGTACTCTATGACCCTATGTGACCCACTCTAGTCCTATATATGTAATCAATGACCCCATGTGAACCCCCCTAGTCCTATATAAGTACTCAATGACCCCATGTGACCCACCCTACTCCTATATAAGTACTCAATGACCCCATGTGACCCACCCTAGTCCTATATAAGTACTCAATGACCCCATGTGACCCACCCTAGTCCTATATAAGTACTCAATGACCCCATGGGACTCACCGTAGTCCTATATAAGTTCTCAATGACCCCATGTGACCCCCCCTAGTCCTATATATGTACTCCCTGACCCCATGTGACCCCCCCTAGTCCTATATAAGTACTCAATGACCCCATCTGACCCCCCCCCCCCTCTAGTCCTATATAACTACTCAAAGACAGCATGTGACCAACCCTAGTCCTATATAAGTACTCAATGACCCCATGAGACCCACCCTAGTCCTTTATAAGTACTAAATGACCCCATGTGACCCACCCTAGTCCTATATAAGTACTCAATGACCGCATTTGACCCCCCCTTGTCTTATATAAGTACTCAATGACCCCATGTGACTTCCCCCTAGTCCTATATAAGTACTCAATGACCCCATGTGACCCCCCTAGTCCTATATAAGTACTCAATGACCCCATGGGACCCACCGTAGTCCTATATAAGTTCTCAATGTCCCCATGTGACCCCCCCTAGTCCTATATATTTACTCAATGACCCCATGGGACTCACCGTAGTCCTATATAAGTTCTCAATGACCCCATGTGACCCCCCCTAGTCCTATATATGTACTCCCTGACCCCATGTGACCCACCCTAGTCCTATATAAGTACTCAATGACCCCATGAGACCCACCCTAGTCCTATATAAGTTCTCAACGACCCCATGTAACCCATCCTAGTCCTATATAAGTACTCAATGACCCCATGTGACTTCCCCTTAGTTCTATATAAGTATTCAATGACCCCATGTGACCCCCCCCCTAGTCCTATATAAGTACTCAATGACCCCAGGTCAGCTACCCTACTCCTATATAAGTACTCAATGACCCCATGTGACCCCCCTAGTCCTATATAAGTACCCAATGACCCCATGTGACCCACCCTAGTCCTATATAAGTAAACAATGACCCCATGTGACCCCCCCCCTAGTCCTATATAAGTACTCAATCACCCCATGTGATCCACCCTAGTCCTATATAAGTACTCAATGACCCCATGTGACCCACCCTAGTCCTATATAAGTACTCAATGACCCCATGCGACCCACCTTAGTCCTATATAAGTACTCAATGACCCCAGGTCAGCTACCCTACTCCTATATAAGTACTCAATGGCCCCTTGTGACCCACCCTAGTCCTATATAAGTACTCAAAGGCCCCATGTGACCCACCCTAGTCCTATATAAGTACTCAATGACCGCATGTGACCCCCCCTTGTCTTATATAAGTACTCAATGACCCCTTGCGACCCACCCTAGTCCTATATAAGTACGCAATGACCCCAGGTCAGCTACCCTACTCCTATATAAGTACTCAATGGCCCCTTGTGACCCACCCTAGTCCTATATAAGTACTCAAAGGCCCCATGTGACCCACCCTAGTCCTATATAAGTACTCAATGACCCCATGTGACTTCCCCTTAGTTCTATATAAGTATTCAATGACCCCATGTGACCCCCCCCCCTAGTCCTATATAAGTACTCAATGACCCCATGTGACCCCCCTAGTCCTATATAAGTACCCAATGACCCCATGTGACCCACCCTAGTCCTATATAAGTAAACAATGACCCCATGTGACCCCCCCCCTAGTCCTATATAAGTACTCAATCACCCCATGTGATCCACCCTAGTCCTATATAAGTACTCAATGACCCCATGTGACCCACCCTAGTCCTATATAAGTACTCAATGACCCCATGCGACCCACCCTAGTCCTATATAAGTACTCAATGACCCCAGGTCAGCTACCCTACTCCTATATAAGTACTCAATGGCCCCTTGTGACCCACCCTAGTCCTATATAAGTACTCAAAGGCCCCATGTGACCCACCCTAGTCCTATATAAGTACTCAATGACCGCATGTGACCCCCCCTTGTCTTATATAAGTACTCAATGACCCCTTGCGACCCACCCTAGTCCTATATAAGTACGCAATGACCCCAGGTCAGCTACCCTACTCCTATATAAGTACTCAATGGCCCCTTGTGACCCACCCTAGTCCTATATAAGTACTCAAAGGCCCCATGTGACCCACCCTAGTCCTATATAAGTATTCAATGACCCCATGTGACCCCCCCTAGTCCTATATAAGTATATAATGACCCCATGTGACCCCCCCTAGTTTTATATAAGTACTCAATGACCCCATGTGACACACCCTACTCCTATATAAGTACTCAATGACCCCATGTGACCCACCCTAGTCCTATATAAGTATTCAATGACCCCATGTGACCCACCCTAGTCCTATATAAGTTCTCAATGACCCCATGTGACCCCCCCTAGTCCTATATATATACTCAATGACCCCATGGGACCCACCGTAGTCCTATATAAGTTCTCAATGACCCCATGTGAACCCCCTAGTCCTATATAAGTACTCAATGACCACATGTGACCCACCCTACTCCTATATAAGTACTCAATGACCCCATGTGACCCACCCTAGTCCTATATAAGTACTCAATGACCCCATGTGACCCACCCTAGTCCTATATAAGTACTCAATGACCCCATGAGACCCACCCTAGTCCTTTATAAGTACTAAATGACCCCATGTGACCCACCCTAGTCCTATATAAGTTCTCAACGACCCTATGTGACCCACCCTAGTCCTATATAAGTACTCAATGACCCCATGTGACTTCCCCTTAGTTTTATATAAGTATTCAATGACCCCATGTGACCCCCCCCCTAGTCCTATATAAGTACTCAATGACCCCATGTGACCCCCCTAGTCCTATATAAGTACCCAATGACCCCATGTGACCCACCCTAGTCCTATATATGTAAACAATGACCCCATGTGACCCCCCCCCTAGTCCTATATAAGTACTCAATGACCCCATGTGATCCACCCTAGTCCTATATAAGTACTCAATGACCCCATGTCACCCACCCTAGTCCTATATAAGTACTCAATGACCCCATGCGACCCCCCCTAGTCCTATATAAGTACTCAATGACCCCAGGTCAGCTACCCTACTCCTATATTAGTACTCAATGGCCCCTTGTGACCCACCCTAGTCCTATATAAGTACTCAATGACCGCATGTGACCCCCCCTAGTCCTATATAAGTACTCAATGACCCCATCTGACCCCCCCCCCCTCTAGTCCTATATAACTACTCAATGACAGCATGTGACCAACCCTAGTCCTATATAAGTACTCAATGACCCCATGTGACCCACCCTAGTCCTATATAAGTACTCAAAGGCCCCATGTGACCCCCCCTAGTCCTATATAAGTACTCAATGACCCCAGGTCAGCTACCCTACTCCTTAATAAGTACTCAATGACCCCATGTGTGACCCACCCTAGTCCTATATAAGTACTCAATGGCCCCATGTGACCCACCCTAGTCCTATATAAGTACTCAATGACCGCATTTGACCCCCCCCCTTGTCTTATATAAGTACTCAATGACCCCATGTGACTTCCCCCTAGTCCTATATAAGTACTCAATGACCCCATGTGACCCCCCTAGTCCTATATAAGTACTCAATGACCCCATGGGACCCACCGTAGTCCTATATAAGTTCTCAATGACCCCATGTGACCACCCCTAGTCCTATATATGTACTCAATGACCCCATGGGACCCACCGTAGTCCTATATAAGTTCTCAATGACCCCATGTGACCCCCCCTATTCCTATATATGTACTCTATGACCCTATGTGACCCACTCTAGTCCTATATATGTAATCAATGACCCCATGTGAACCCCCCTAGTCCTATATAAGTACTCAATGACCCCATGTGACCCACCCTACTCCTATATAAGTACTCAATGACCCCATGTGACCCACCCTAGTCCTATATAAATACTCAATGACCCCATGTGACCCACCCTAGTCCAATATAAGTACTCAATGACCCCATGGGACCCACCGTAGTCCTATATAAGTTCTCAATGACCCCATGTGACCCCCCCTAGTCCTATATATGTACTCCCTGACCCCATGTGACCCCCCCTAGACCTATATAAGTACTCAATGACCCCATCTGACCCCCCCCCTCTAGTCCTATATAACTACTCAAAGACAGCATGTGACCAACCCTAGTTCTATATAAGTACTCAATGACCCCATGTGACCCACCCTAGTCCTATATAAGTACTCAATGGCCCCATGTGACCCACCCTAGTCCTATATAAGAACTCAATGACCCCATGAGACCCACCCTAGTCCTTTATAAGTACTAAATGACCCCATGTGACCCACCCTAGTCCTATATAAGTACTCAATGACCGCATTTGACCCCCCCCTTGTCTTATATAAGTACTCAATGACCCCATGTGACCCCCCTAGTCCTATATAAGTACTCAATGACCCCATGGGACCCACCGTAGTCCTATATAAGTTCTCAATGACCCCATGTGACCCCCCCTAGTCATATATATATACTCAATGACCCCATGGGACCCACCGTAGTCCTATATAAGTTCTCAATGACCCCATGTGAACCCCCCTAGTCCTATATAAGTACTCAATGACCCCATGTGACCCACCCTACTCCTATATAAGTACTCAATGACCCCATGTGACCCACCCTAGTCCTATATAAGTACTCAATGACCCCATGTGACCCACCCTAGTCCTATATAAGTACTCAATGACCCCATGAGACCCACCCTAGTCCTTTATAAGTACTAAATGACCCCATGTGACCCACCGTAGTCCTATATAAGTTCTCAACGACCCTATGTGACCCACCCTAGTCCTATATAAGTACTCAATGACCCCATGTCACCCCCCTAGTCCTATATAAGTACCCAATGACCCCATGTGACCCACCCTAGTCCTATATAAGTAAACAATGACCCCATGTGACCCCCCCCCTAGTCCTATATAAGTACTCAATGACCCCATGTGATCCACCCTAGTCCTATATAAGTACTCAATGACCCCATGTGACCCACCCTAGTCCTATATAAGTACTCAATGACCCCATGCGACCCCCCCTAGTCCTACATAAGTACTCAATGACCCCAGGTCAGCTACCCTACTCCTATATAAGTACTCAATGGCCCCTTGTGACCCACCCTAGTCCTATATAAGTACTCAATGACCGCATGTGACCCCCCCTAGTCCTATATAAGTACTCAATGACCCCATGTGACCCACCCTAGTCATATATATGTACTCAATGACACCATGTGACCCACCCTAGTCCTATATAAGTACTCAATGGCCCCATGTGACCTCCCCTAGTCCTATATAAGTACTCAATGGCCCCAGGTCAGCTACCCTACTCTTATATAATTACTCAATGACCCCATGTGACCCACCTTAGTCCTATATAAGTACTCAATGGCCCCATGTGGCCCACCCTAGTCCTATATAAGTAATCAATGATCCCATGTGACCCCCCCTAGTCCTATATAAGTACTCAATGACCCCATGTGACCCACCCTACTCCTATATAAGTACTCAATGACCCCATGTGACCCACCCTAGTCATATATATGTACTCAATGACCCCATGTGACACACCCTAGTCCTATATAAGTACTCAATGACCCCATGAGACCCACCCTAGTCCTTTATAAGAACTAAATGACCCCATGTGACCCACCCTAGTCCTATATAAGTTCTCAACGACCCCATGTGACCCACCCTAGTCCTATATAAGTACTCAATGACCCCATGTGAACCACCCTAGTCCTATATAAGTAAACAATGACCCCATGTGACCCCCCCCCCTAGTCCTATGTAAGTACTCAATGACCCCATGTGATCCACCATAGTCCTATATAAGTTCTCAACGACCCCATGTGACCCACCCTAGTCCTATATAAGTACTCAATGACCCCATGTGATCCACCCTAGTCCTATATAAGTACTCAATGACCCCATGTGACCCACCCTAGAACTATATAAGTACCCACTGACCCCATGTGACCCACCCTAGTCCTATATAAGTAAACAATGACCCCATGTGACCCCCCCCCCTAGTCCTATGTAAGTACTCAATGACCCCATGTGATCCACCATAGTCCTATATAAGTACTCAATGACCCCATGTGACCCACCCTAGTCCTATATAAGTACTCAATGACCCCATGTGATCCACCCTAGTCCTATATAAGTACTCAATGACCCCATGTGACCCACCCTAGAACTATATAAGTACCCAATGACCCCATGTGACCCACCCTAGTCCTATATAAGTAAACAATGACCCCATGTGACCACCCCCCTAGTCCTATGTAAGTACTCAATGACCCCACGTGATCCACCATAGTCCTATATAAGTACTCAATGACCCCATGTGACACACCCTAGTCCTATATAAGTACTCAATGACCCCATGTGACCCACCCTAGTCCTATATAAGTTCTCAATGACCCCATGTGACCCCCCCTAGTCCTATATATATACTCAATGACCCCATGGGACCCACCGTAGTCCTATATAAGTTCTCAATGACCCCATGTGAACCCCCCTAGTCCTATATAAGTTCTCAATGACCCCATGTGACCCCCCCTAGTCCTATATATGTACTCTATGACCCTATGTGACCCACCCTAGTCCTATATAAGTTCTCAACGACCCCATGTAACCCATCCTAGTCCTATATAAGTACTCAATGACCCCAGGTCAGCTACCCTACTCCTATATAAGTACTCAATGACCCCATGTGACCCCCCTAGTCCTATATAAGTACACAATGACCCCATGTGACCCACCCTAGTCCTATATAAGTACTCAATGACCCCATGAGACCCACCCTAGTCCTTTATAAGTACTAAATGACCCCATGTGACCCACCCTAGTCCTATATAAGTTCTCAACGACCCCATGTAACCCATCCTAGTCCTATATAAGTACTCAATGACCCCATGTGACTTCCCCTTAGTTCTATATAAGTATTCAATGACCCCATGAGACCCACCCTAGTCCTTTATAAGTACTAAATGACCCCATGTGACCCACCCTAGTCCTATATAAGTACTCAATGCCCCATGTGACTTCCCCTTAGTTCTATATAAGTATTCAATGACCCCATGTGACCCCCCCCCTAGTCCTATATAAGTACTCAATGACCCCATGTGACCCCCCTAGTCCTATATAAGTACCCAATGACCCCATGTGACCCACCCTAGTCCTATATAAGTACTCAATGACCCCATGTGACTTCCCCTTAGTTCTATATAAGTATTCAATGACCCCATGTGACCCCCCCCCTAGTCCTATATAAGTACTCAATGACCCCAGGTCAGATACCCTACTCCTATATAAGTACTCAATGACCCCATGTGACCCACCCTAGTCCTATATAAGTACTCAATGACCCCATGTGACCCACCCTAGTCCTATATAAGTACTCAATGACCCCATGAGACCCACCCTAGTCCTTTATAAGTACTAAATGACCCCATGTGACCCACCCTAGTCCTATATAAGTTCTCAACGACCCCATGTAACCCATCCTACTCCTATATAAGTACTCAATGACCCCATGTGACTTCCCCTTAGTTCTATATAAGTATTCAATGACCCCATGTGACCCCCCCCTAGTCCTATATAAGTACTCAATGACCCCAGGTCAGCTACCCTACTCCTATATAAGTACTCAATGACCCCATGTGACCCCCCTAGTCATATAAAAGTACCCAATGGCCCCATGTGACCCACCCTAGTCCTATATAAGTAAACAATGACCCCATGTGACCCCCCCCCCTAATCCTATATAAGTACTCAATCACCCCATGTGATCCACCCTAGTCCTATATAAGTACTCAATGACCCCATGTGACCCACCCTAGTCCTATATAAGTACTCAATGACCCCATGCGACCCACCCTAGTCCTATATAAGTACTCAAGGACGCCAGGTCAGCTACCCTACTCCTATATAAGTACTCAATGGCCCCTTGTGACCCACCCTAGTCCTATATAAGTACTCAAAGGCCCCATGTGACCCACCCTAGTCCTATATAAGTACTCAATGACCGCATGCGACCCCCCCTTGTCTTATATAAGTACTCAATGACCCCATGTGACTTCCCCCTAGTCCTATATAAGTATTCAATGACCCCATGTGACCCCCCCTAGTCCTATATAAGTATATAATGACCCCATGTGACCCCCCCTAGTTTTATATAGGTACTCAATGACCCCATGTGACACACCCTACTCCTATATAAGTACTCAATGACCCCATGTGACCCACCCTAGTCCTATATAAGCACTCAATGACCCCATGTGACCCACCCTAGTCCTATATAAGTTCTCAATGACCCCATGTGACCCCCCCTAGTCCTATATATATACTCAATGACCCCATGGGACCCACCGTAGTCCTATATAAGTTCTCAATGACCCCATGTGAACCCCCCTAGTCCTATATAAGTACTCAATGACCCCATGTGACCCACCCTACTCCTATATAAGTACTCAATGACCCCATGTGACCCACCCTAGTCCTATATAAGTACTCAATGACCCCATGTGACCCACCCTAGTCCTATATAAGTACTCAATGACCCCATGAGACCCACCCTAGTCCTTTATAAGTACTAAATGACCCCATGTGACCCACCCTAGTCCTATATAAGTTCTCAACGACCCTATGTGACCCACCCTAGTCCTATATAAGTACTCAATGACCCCATGTGACTTCCCCTTAGTTCTATATAAGTATTCAATGACCCCATGTGACCCCCCTAGTCCTATATAAGTACCCAATGACCCCATGTGACCCACCCTAGTCCTATATAAGTAAACAATGACCCCATGTGACCCCCCCCCCTAGTCCTATATAAGTACTCAATGACCCCATGTGACCCACCCTAGTCATATATATGTACTCAATGACCCCATGTGACCCACCCTAGTCCTATATAAGTACTCAATGACCCCATGAGACCCACTCTAGTCCTTTATAAGAACTAAATGACCCCATGTGACCCACCCTAGTCCTATATAAGTTCTCAACGACCCCATGTGACCCACCCTAGTCCTATATAAGTACTCAATGGCCCCATGTGACCCACCCTAGTCCTATATAAGTACTCAATGACCGCATTTGACCCCCCCCCCCCTTGTCTTATATAAGTACTCAATGACCCCATGTGACTTCCCCCTAGTCCTATATAAGTACTCAATGACCCCATGTGACCCCCCTAGTCCTATATAAGTACTCAATGACCCCATGGGACCCACCGTAGTCCTATATAAGTTCTCAATGACCCCATGTGACCCCCCCTAGTCCTATATATGTACTCAATGACCCCATGGGACCCACCGTAGTCCTATATAAGTTCTCAATGACCCCATGTGACCCCCCCTAGTCCTATATATGTACTCTATGACCCTATGTGACCCACTCTAGTCCTATATATGTAATCAATGACCCCATGTGAACCCCCCTAGTCCTATATAAGAACTCAATGACCCCATGTGACCCACCCTACTCCTATATAAGTACTCAATGACCCCATGTGACCCACCCTAGTCCTATATAAGTACTCAATGACCCCATGTGACCCACCCTAGTCCTATATAAGTACTCAATGACCCCATGTGACTTCCCCTTAGTTCTATATAAGTATTCAATGACCCCATGTGACCCCCCCCTAGTCCTATATAAGTACTCAATGACCCCAGGTCAGATACCCTACTCCTATATAAGTACTCAATGACCCCATGTGACCCACCCTAGTCCTATATAAGTACTCAATGACCCCATGTGACCCACCCTAGTCCTATATAAGTACTCAATGACCCCATGAGACCCACCCTAGTCCTTTATAAGTACTAAATGACCCCATGTGACCCACCCTAGTCCTATATAAGTTCTCAACGACCCCATGTAACCCATCCTAGTCCTATATAAGTACTCAATGACCCCATGTGACTTCCCCTTAGTTCTATATAAGTATTCAATGACCCCATGTGACCCCCCCCTAGTCCTATATAAGTACTCAATGACCCCAGGTCAGCTACCCTACTCCTATATAAGTACTCAATGACCCCATGTGACCCCCCTAGTCCTATATAAGTACCGAATGACCCCATGTGACCCACCCTAGTCCTATATAAGTAAACAATGACCCCATGTGACCCCCCCCCCTAATCCTATATAAGTACTCAATCACCCCATGTGATCCACCCTAGTCCTATATAAGTACTCAATGACCCCATGTGACCCACCCTAGTCCTATATAAGTACTCAATGACCCCATGCGACCCACCCTAGTCCTATATAAGTACTCAATGACCCCAGGTCAGCTACCCTACTCCTATATAAGTACTCAATGGCCCCTTGTGACCCACCCTAGTCCTATATAAGTACTCAAAGGCCCCATGTGACCCATCCTAGTCCTATATAAGTACTCAATGACCGCATGCGACCCCCCCTTGTCTTATATAAGTACTCAATGACCCCATGTGACTTCCCCCTAGTCCTATATAAGTATTCAATGACCCCATGTGACCCCCCTAGTCCTATATAAGTATATAATGACCCCATGTGACCCCCCCTAGTTTTATATAAGTACTCAATGACCCCATGTGACCCACCCTAGTCCTATATAAGTACTCAATGACCCCATGTGACCCACCCTAGTCCTATATAAGTTCTCAATGACCCCATGTGACCCCCCCTAGTCCTATATATATACTCAATGACCCCATGGGACCCACCGTATTCCTATATAAGTTCTCAATGACCCCATGTGAACCCCCCTAGTCCTATATAAGTACTCAATGACCCCATGTGACCCACCCTACTCCTATATAAGTACTCAATGACCCCATGTGACCCACCCTAGTCCTATATAAGTACTCAATGACCCCATGTGACCCACCCTAGTCCTATATAAGTACTCAATGACCCCATGAGACCCACCCTAGTCCTTTATAAGTACTAAATGACCCCATGTGACCCACCCTAGTCCTATATAAGTTCTCAACGACCCTATGTGACCCACCCTAGTCCTATATAAGTACTCAATGACCCCATGTGACTTCCCCTTAGTTCTATATAAGTATTCAATGACCCCATGTGACCCCCCCCCCCTAGTCCTATATAAGTACTCAATGACCCCATGTGACCCCCCTAGTCCTATATAAGTACCCAATGACCCCATGTGACCCACCCTAGTCCTATATAAGTACTCAATGACCCCATGAGACCCACCCTAGTCCTTTATAAGTACTAAATGACCCCATGTGACCCCCCCCCTAGTCCTATATAAGTACTCAATGACCCCATGTGACCCACCCTAGTCATATATATGTACTCAATGACCCCATGTGACCCACCCTAGTCCTATATAAGTACTCAATGACCCCATGAGACCCACCCTAGTCCTTTATAAGAACTAAATGACCCCATGTGACCCACCCTAGTCCTATATAAGTTCTCAACGACCCCATGTGACCCACCCTAGTCCTATATAAGTACTCAATGGCCCCATGTGACCCACCCTAGTCCTATATAAGTACTCAATGACCGCATTTGACCCCCCCCCCCCTTGTCTTATATAAGTACTCAATGACCCCATGTGACTTCCCCCTAGTCCTATATAAGTACTCAATGACCCCATGTGACCCCCCTAGTCCTATATAAGTACTCAATGACCCCATGGGACCCACCGTAGTCCTATATAAGTTCTCAATGACCCCATGTGACCCCCCCTAGTCCTATATATGTACTCAATGACCCCATGGGACCCACCGTAGTCCTATATAAGTTCTCATTGACCCCATGTGACCCCCCCTAGTTCTATATATGTACTCTATGACCCTATGTGACCCACTCTAGTCCTATATATGTAATCAATGACCCCATGTGAACCCCCCTAGTCCTATATAAGAACTCAATGACCCCATGTGACCCACCCTACTCCTATATAAGTACTCAATGACCCCATGTGACCCACCCTAGTCCTATATAAGTACTCAATGACCCCATGTGACCCACCCTAGTCCTATATAAGTACTCAATGACACCATGGGACCCACCGTAGTCCTATATAAGTTCTCAATGACCCCATGTGACCCCCCCTAGTCCTATATATGTACTCCCTGACCCCATGTGACCCCCCCTAGTCCTATATAAGTACTCAATGATCCCATCTGAACCCCCCCCCTCTAGTCCTATATAACTACTCAAAGACAGCATGTGACCAACCCTAGTCCTATATAAGTACTCAATGACCCCATGTGACCCACCCTAGTCCTATATAAGTACTCAATGGCCCCATGTGACCCCCCCTAGTCCTATATAAGTACTCAATGACCCCAGGTCAGCTACCCTACTCCTTAATAAGTACTCAATGACTCCATGTGACCCACCCTAGTCCTATATAAGTACTCAATGGCCCCATGTGACACAACCTAGTCCTATATAAGTACTCAATGACCGCATTTGACCCCCCCCTTGTCTTATATAAGTACTCAATGACCCCATGTGACTTCCCCCTAGTCCTATATAAGTACTCAATGACCCCATGTGACCCCCCTAGTCCTATATAAGTACTCAATGACCCCATGGGACCCACCGTAGTCCTATATAAGTTCTCAATGACCCCATGTGACCCCCCCTAGTCCTATATATGTACTCAATGACCCCATGGGACCCACCGTAGTCCTATATAAGTTCTCAATGACCCCATGTGACCCCCCCTAGTTCTATATATGTACTCTATGACCCTATGTGACCCACTCTAGTCCTATATATGTAATCAATGACCCCATGTGAACCCCCCTAGTCCTATATAAGAACTCAATGACCCCATGTGACCCACCCTACTCCTATATAAGTACTCAATGACCCCATGTGACCCACCCTAGTCCTATATAAGTACTCAATGACCCCATGTGACCCACCCTAGTCCTATATAAGTACTCAATGACACCATGGGACCCACCGTAGTCCTATATAAGTTCTCAATGACCCCATGTGACCCCCCCTAGTCCTATATATGTACTCCCTGACCCCATGTGACCCCCCCTAGTCCTATATAAGTACTCAATGATCCCATCTGACCCCCCCCCCCTCTAGTCCTATATAACTACTCAAAGACAGCATGTGACCAACCCTAGTCCTATATAAGTACTCAATGACCCCATGTGACCCACCCTAGTCCTATATAAGTACTCAATGGCCCCATGTGACCCCCCCTAGTCCTATATAAGTACTCAATGACCCCAGGTCAGCTACCCTACTCCTTAATAAGTACTCAATGACCCCATGTGACCCACCCTAGTCCTATATAAGTACTCAATGGCCCCATGTGACCCAACCTAGTCCTATATAAGTACTCAATGACCGCATTTGACCCCCCCCTTGTCTTATATAAGTACTCAATGACCCCATGTGACTTCCCCCTAGTCCTATATAAGTACTCAATGACCCCATGTGACCCCCCTAGTCCTATATAAGTACTCAATGACCCCATGGGACCCACCGTAGTCCTATATAAGTTCTCAATGACCCCATGTGACCCCCCCTAGTCCTATATATGCACTCAATGACCCCATGGGACCCACCGTAGTCCTATATAAGTTCTCAATGACCCCATGTGACCCCCCCTAGTCCTATATATGTACTCTATGACCCTATGTGACCCACTCTAGTCCTATATAAGTAATCAATGACCCCATGTGAACCCCCCTAGTCCTATATAAGTACTCAATGACCCCATGTGACCCACCCTACTCCTATATAAGTACTCAATGACCCCATGTGACCCACCCTAGTCCTATATAAGTACTCAATGACCCCATGTGACCCACCCTAGTCCTATATAAGTACTCAATGACCCCATGAGACCCACCCTAGTCCTTTATAAGTACTAAATGACCCCATGTGACCCACCCTAGTCCTATATAAGTTCTCAACGACCCCATGTAACCCATCCTAGTCCTATATAAGTACTCAATGACCCCATGTGACTTCCCCTTAGTTCTATATAAGTATTCAATGACCCCATGTGACCCCCCCCCCCCCAGTCCTATATAAGTACTCAATCACCCCATGTGATCCACCCTAGTCCTATATAAGTACTCAATGACCCCATGTGACCCACCCTAGTCCTATATAAGTACTCAATGACCCCATGCGACCCACCCTAGTCCTATATAAGTACTCAATGACCCCAGGGTCAGCTACGCTACTCCTATATAAGTACTCAATGGCCCCTTGTGACCCACCCTAGTCCTATATAAGTACTCAAAGGCCCCATGTGACCCACCCTAGTCCTATATAAGTACTCAATCACCCCATGCGACCCACCCTAGTCCTATATAAGTACTCAATGACCCCATGTGACCCACCCTAGTCCTATATAAGTACTCAATGACCCCATGTGACCCCCCTAGTCCTATATAAGTACCCAATGACCCCATGTGACCCACCCTAGTCCTATATAAGTAAACAATGACCCCATGTGACCCCCCCCCCTAGTCCTAAATAAGTACTCAATCACCCCATGTGATCCACCCTAGTCCTATATAAGTACTCAATGACCCCATGTGACCCACCCTAGTCCTATATAAGTACTCAATGACCCCATGCGACCCACCCTAGTCCTATATAAGTACTCAATGACCCCAGGTCAGCTACCCTACTCCTATATAAGTACTCAATGGCCCCTTGTGACCCACCCTAGTCCTATATAAGTACTCAAAGGCCCCATGTGACCCACCCTAGTCCTATATAAGTACTCAATGACCGCATGCGACCCCCCCTTGTCTTATATAAGTGCTCAATGACCCCATGTGACTTCCCCCTAGTCCTATATAAGTATTCAATGACCCCCATGTGACCCCCCCTAGTCCTATATAAGTATATAATGACCCCATGTGACCCCCCCTAGTTTTATATAAGTACTCAATGACCCCATGTGACACACCCTACTCCTATATAAGTACTCAATGACCCCATGTGACCCACCCTAGTCCTATATAAGTACTCAATGACCCCATGTGATCCACCCTAGTCCTATATAAGTTCTCAATGACCCCATGTGACCCCCCCTAGTCCTATATATATACTCAATGACCCCATGGGACCCACCGTAGTCCTATATAAGTTCTCAATGACCCCATGTGAACCCCCCTATTCCTATATAAGTACTCAATGACCCCATGTGACCCACCCTACTCCTATATAAGTACTCAATGACCCCATGTGACCCACACTAGTCCTATATAAGTACTCAATGGCCCCATGTGACCCAACCTAGTCCTATATAAGTACTCAATGACCGCATTTGACCCCCCCCTTGTCTTATATAAGTACTCAATGACCCCATGTGACTTCCCCCTAGTCCTATATAAGTACTCAATGACCCCATGTGACCCCCCTAGTCCTATATAAGTACTCAATGACCCCATGGGACCCACCGTAGTCCTATATAAGTTCTCAATGACCCCATGTGACCCCCCCTAGTCCTATATATGTACTCAATGACCCCATGGGACCCACCGTAGTCCTATATAAGTTCTCAATGACCCCATGTGACCCCCCCTAGTCCTATATATGTACTCTATGACCCTATGTGACCCACTCTAGTCCTATATAAGTAATCAATGACCCCATGTGAACCCCCCTAGTCCTATATAAGTACTCAATGACCCCATGAGACCCACCCTAGTCCTTTATAAGTACTAAATGACCCCATGTGACCCACCCTAGTCCTATATAAGTACTCAATGACCCCATGTGACCCACCCTAGTCCTATATAAGTTCTCAACGACCCCATGTAACCCATCCTAGTCCTATATAAGTACTCAATGACCCCATGTGACCCCCCCCCTAGTCCTATATAAGTACTCAATCACCCTATGTGATCCACCCTAGTCCTATATAAGTACTCAATGACCCCATGTGACCCACCCTAGTCCTATATAAGTTCTCAACGACCCCATGTAACCCATCCTACTCCTATATAAGTACTCAATGACCCCATGTGACTTCCCCTTAGTTCTATATAAGTTCTCAATGACCCCATGTGACCCCCCCTAGTCCTATATATGTACTCAATGACCCCATGGGACCCACCGTAGTCCTATATAAGTTCTCAATGACCCCATGTGACCCCCCCTAGTCCTATATATGTACTCTATGACCCTATGTGACCCACTCTAGTCCTATATAAGTAATCAATGACCCCATGTGAACCCCCCTAGTCCTATATAAGTACTCAATGACCCCATGAGACCCACCCTAGTCCTTTATAAGTACTAAATGACCCCTTGTGACCCACCCTAGTCCTATATAAGTACTCAAAGGCCCCATGTGACCCACCCTAGTCCTATATAAGTACTCAATCACCCCATGCGACCCACCCTAGTCCTATATAAGTACTCAATGACCCCAGGTCAGCTACCCTACTCCTATATAAGTACTCAATGGCCCCTTGTGACCCACCCTAGTCCTATATAAGTACTCAAAGGCCCCATGTGACCCACCCTAGTCCTATATAAGTACTCAATGACCGCATGTGACCCCCCCTTGTCTTATATAAGTACTCAATGACCCCATGTGACTTCCCCCTAGTCCTATATAAGTATTCAATGACCCCATGTGACCCCCCCTAGTCCTATATAAGTATATAATGACCCTATGTGACCCCCCCTAGTTTTATATAAGTACTCAATGACCCTATGTGACACACCCTACTCCTATATAAGTACTCAATGACCCCATGTGACCCACCCTAGTCCTATATAAGTACTAAATGACCCCATGTGACCCACCCTAGTCCTATATAAGTACTCAATGACCCCATGTGACCCCCCCTAGTCCTATATAAGTACTCAATGACCCCATGTGACCCACCCTACTCCTATATAAGTACTCAATGACCCCATGTGACCCACCCTAGTCCAATATAAGTACTAAATGACCCCATGTGACCCACCCTAGTCCTATATAAGTTCTCAACGACCCTATGTGACCCACCCTAGTCCTATATAAGTACTCAATGACCCCATGTGACTTCCCCCTAGTCCTATATAAGTATTCAATGACCCCATGTGACCCCCCCTAGTCCTATATAAGTATATAATGACCCTATGTGACCCCCCCTAGTTTTATATAAGTACTCAATGACCCTATGTGACACACCCTACTCCTATATAAGTACTCAATGACCCCATGTGACCCCCCCTAGTCCTATATAAGTACTCAATGACCCCATGTGACCCCCCCCTAGTCCTATATAAGTACTCAATGACCCCATGTGACCCCCCTAGTCCTATATAAGTACCCAATGACCCCATGTGACCCACCCTAGTCCTATATAAGTAAACAATGACTCCATGTGACCCCCCCCCTAGTCTTATATAAGTACTCAATGACCCCATGTGTTCCACCCTAGTCCTATATAAGTACTCAATGACCACATGTGACCCACCCTAGTCCTATATAAGTACTCAATGACCCCATGCGACCCCCCCTAGTCCTATATAAGTACTCAATGACCCCAGGTCAGCTACTCTACTCCTATATAAGTACTCAATGGCCCCTTGTGACCCACCCTAGTCCTATATAAGTACTCAATGACCGCATGTGACCCCCCCTAGTCCTATATAAGTACTCAATGACCCCATGTGACCCACCCTAGTCATATATATGTACTCAATGACCCCAGGTCAGCTACCCTACTCTTATATAATTACTCAATGACCCCATGTGACCCACCTTAGTCCTATATAAGTACTCAATGGCCCCATGTGACCCACCCTAGTCCTATATAAGTAATCATTGACCCCATGTGACCCCCCTAGTCCTATATAAGTACTCAATGACCCCATGTGACCCACCCTACTCCTATATAAGTACTCAATGACCCCATGTGACCCACCCTAGTCATATATATGTACTCAATGACCCCATGTGACCCACCCTAGTCCTATATAAGTACTCAATGTCCCCATGAGACCCACCCTAGTCCTTTATAAGAACTAAATGACCCCATGTGACCCACCCTAGTCTTATATAAGTTCTCAACGACCCCATGTGACCCACCCTAGTCCTATATAAGTACTCAATGGCCCCATGTGACTTCCCCTTAGTTCTATATAAGTACTCAATGACCCCATGTGACCCACCCTAGAACTATATAAGTACCCAATGACCCCATGTGACCCACCCTAGTCCTATATAAGTAAACAATGACCCCATGTGACCCCCCCCCCTAGTCCTATGTAAGTACTCAATGACCCCATGTGATCCACCCTAGTCCTATATAAGTACTCAATGACCCCATGTGACCCACCCTAGTCCTATATAAGTACTCAATGACCCCATGTGACCCACCCTAGTCCTATATAAGTTCTCAATGACCCCATGTGACCCCCCCTAGTCCTATATATATACTCAATGACCCCATGGGACCCACCGTAGTCCTATATAAGTTCTCAATGACCCCATGTGAACCCCCCTAGTCCTATATAAGTTCTCAATGACCCCATGTGACCCCCCCTAGTCCTATATATGTACTCTATGACCCTATGTGACCCACTCTAGTCCTATATAAGTAATCAATGACCCCATGTGAACCCCCCTAGTCCTATATAAGTACTCAATGACCCCTTGTGACCCACCCTACTCCTATATAAGTACTCAATGACCCCATGTGACCCACCCTACTCCTATATAAGTACTCAATTACCCCATGTGACCCACCCTAGTCCTATATAAGTACTCAATGACCCCATGAGACCCACCCTAGTCCTTTATAAGTACTAAATGACCCCATGTGACCCACCCTAGTCCTATATAAGTTCTCAACGACCCCATGTGACCCACACTAGTCCTATATAAGTACTCAATGTCCCCATGTGACTTCCCCTTAGTTCTATATAAGTATTCAATGACCCCATGTGACCTCCCCCCTAGTCCAATATAAGTACTCAATGACCCCATGTGACCCACCCTAGAACTATATAAGTACCCAATGACCCCATGTGACCCACCCTAGTCCTATATAAGTAAACAATGACCCCATGTGACCCCCCCCCCTAGTCCTATGTAAGTACTCAATGACCCCATGTGACCCCCCCTAGTCCTATATATGTACTCTATGACCCTATGTGACCCACTCTAGTCCTATATAAGTACTCAATGACCCCATGTGATCCACCCTAGTCCTATATAAGTACTCAATGACCCCATGTGACCCACCCTAGTCCTATATAAGTAATCAATGACCCCATGTGACCCACCCTAGTCCTATATAAGTTCTCAATGACCCCATGTGACCCCCCCTAGTCCTATATATATACTCAATGACCCCATGGGACCCACCGTAGTCCTATATAAGTTCTCAATGACCCCATGTGAACCCCCCTAGTCCTATATAAGTTCTCAATGACCCCATGTGACCCCCCTAGTCCTATATATGTACTCTATGACCCTATGTGACCCATTCTAGTCCTATATAAGTAATCAATGACCCCATGTGAACCCCCCTAGTCATATATAAGTACTCAATGACCCCATGTGACCCCCCCTAGTCCTATATATGTACTCTATGACCCTATGTGACCAACTCTAGTCCTATATAAGTAATCAATGACCCCATGTGAACCCCCCTAGTCCTATATAAGTATTCAATGACCCCTTGTGACCCACCCTACTCCTATATAAGTACCCAATAACCCCATGTGACCCACCCTAGTCCTATATAAGTACACAATGACCCCATGTGACCCCCCTAGTCCTATATATGTACTCTATGACCCTATGTGACCCACTCTAGTCCTATATAAGTACTCAATGACCCCATGTGATCCACCCTAGTCCTATATAAGTACTCAATGACCCCATGTGACCCACCCTAGTCCTATATAAGTATTCAATGACCCCATGTGACCCACCCTAGTCCTATATAAGTTCTCAATGACCCCATGTGACCCCCCCTAGTCCTATATATATACTCAATGACCCCATGGGACCCACCGTAGTCCTATATAAGTTCTCAATGACCCCATGTGAACCCCCCTAGTCCTATATAAGTTCTCAATGACCCCATGTGACCCCCCCTAGTCCTATATATGTACTCTATGACCCTATGTGACCCACTCTAGTCCTATATAAGTAATCAATGATCCCATGTGAACCCCCCTAGTCCTATATAAGTACTCAATGACCCCATGTGACCCCCCCTAGTCCTATATATGTACTCTATGACCCTATGTGACCAACTCTAGTCCTATATAAGTAATCAATGACCCCATGTGAACCCCCCTAGTCCTATATAAGTATTCAATGACCCCTTGTGACCCACCCTACTCCTATATAAGTACCCAATAACCCCATGTGACCCACCCTAGTCCTATATAAGTACACAATGACCCCATGTGACCCCCCTAGTCCTATATATATACTCAATGACCCCATGTGACCCCCCCCTAGTCCTATATAAGTACTCAATGACCACATGTGACCCACCCTAGTCCTATATAAGTACTCAATGACCCCATGCGACCCCCCCTAGTCCTATATAAGTACTCAATGACCCCAGGTCAGCTACCCTACTCCTATATAAGTACTCAATGGCCCCTTGTGACCCACCCTAGTCCTATATAAGTACTCAATGACCGCATGTGACCCCCCCTAGTCCTATATAAGTACTCAATGACCCCATGTGACCCACCCTAGTCATATATATGTACTCAATGACCCCAGGTCAGCTACCCTACTCTTATATAATTACTCAATGACCCCATGTGACCCACCTTAGTCCTATATAAGTACTCAATGGCCCCATGTGACCCACCCTAGTCCTATATAAGTAATCATTGACCCCATGTGACCCCCCCTAGTCCTATATAAGTACTCAATGACCCCATGTGACCCACCCTACTCCTATATAAGTACTCAATGACCCCATGTGACCCACCCTAGTCATATATATGTACTCAATGACCCCCATGTGACCCACCCTAGTCCTATATAAGTACTCAATGACCCCATGAGACCCACCCTAGTCCTTTATAAGAACTAAATGACCCCATGTGACCCCACCCTAGTCTTATATAAGTACTCAATGGCCCCATGTGACTTCCCCCTAGTTCTATATAAGTACTCAATGACCCCACGTGACCCACCCTAGAACTATATAAGTACCCAATGACCCCATGTGACCCACCCTAGTCCTATATAAGTAAACAATGACCCCATGTGACCCCCCCCCCCCCCCTAGTCCTATGTAAGTACTCAATGACCCCATGTGATCCACCCTAGTCCTATATAAGTTACTCAATGACCCCATGTGACCCACCCTAGTCCTATATAAGTACTCAATGACCCCATGTGACCCACCCTAGTCCTATATAAGTTCTCAATGACCCCATGTGACCCCCCCTAGTCCTATATATATACTCAATGACCCCATGGGACCCACCGTAGTCCTATATAAGTTCTCAATGACCCCATGTGAACCCCCCTAGTCCTATATAAGTTCTCAATGACCCCATGTGACCCCCCCCTAGTCCTATATATGTACTCTATGACCCTATGTGACCCACTCTAGTCCTATATAAGTAATCAATGACCCCATGTGAACCCCCCTAGTCCTATATAAGTACTCAATGACCCCTTGTGACCCACCCTACTCCTATATAAGTACTCAATGACCCCATGTGACCCACCCTACTCCTATATAAGTACTCAATTACCCCATGTGACCCACCCTAGTCCTATATAAGTACTCAATGACCCCATGAGACCCACCCTAGTCCTTTATAAGTACTAAATGACCCCATGTTACCCACCCTAGTCCTATATAAGTTCTCAACGACCCCATGTGACCCACACTAGTCCTATATAAGTACTCAATGTCCCCATGTGACTTCCCCTTAGTTCTATATAAGTATTCAATGACCCCATGTGACCTCCCCCCTAGTCCTATATAAGTACTCAATGACCCCATGTGACCCACCCTAGAACTATATAAGTACCCAATGACCCCATGTGACCCACCCTAGTCCTATATAAGTAAACAATGACCCCATGTGACCCCCCCCCCTAGTCCTATGTAAGTACTCAATGACCCCATGTGACCCCCCCTAGTCCTATATATGTACTCTATGACCCTATGTGACCCACTCTAGTCCTATATAAGTACTCAATGACCCCATGTGATCCACCCTAGTCCTATATAAGTACTCAATGACCCCATGTGACCCACCCTAGTCCTATATAAGTATTCAATGACCCCATGTGACCCACCCTAGTCCTATATAAGTTCTCAATGACCCCATGTGACCCCCCCCTAGTCCTATATATATACTCAATGACCCCATGGGACCCACCGTAGTCCTATATAAGTTCTCAATGACCCCATGTGAACCCCCCTAGTCCTATATAAGTTCTCAATGACCCCATGTGACCCCCCCTATTCCTATATATGTACTCTATGACCCTATGTGACCCACTCTAGTCCTATATAAGTAATCAATGACCCCATGTGAACCCCCCTAGTCCTATATAAGTACTCAATGACCCCATGTGACCCCCCCTAGTCCTATATATGTACTCTATGACCCTATGTGACCAACTCTAGTCCTATATAAGTAATCAATGACCCCATGTGAACCCCCCTAGTCCTATATAAGTATTCAATGACCCCTTGTGACCCACCCTACTCCTATATAAGTACTCAATGACCCCATGTGACCCCACCCTAGTCCTATATAAGTACTCAATGACCCCATGTGACCCCCCCTAGTCCTATATAAGTACTCAATGACCCCAGGTCAGCTACCCTACTCCTATATAAGTACTCAATGACCCCTTGTGACCCACCCTAGTCCTATATAAGTACTCAATGGCCCCATGTGACCCACCCTAGTCCTATATAAGTACTCAACGACCCCATGGGACCCACCGTAGTCCTATATAAGTTCTCAATGGCCCCATGTGACCCCCCTAGTCCTATATATATACTCAATGACCCCATGTGACCCCCCCCCCTAGTCCTATATAAGTACTCAATGACCCCATGGGACCCACCGTAGTCCTATATAAGTTCTCAATGACCCCATGTGACCCCCCTAGTCCTATATATATACTCAATGACCCCATGTGACCCCCCCCCCTAGTTCTATATAAGTACTCAATGACCCCATGGGACCCACCGTAGTCCTATATAAGTACTCAATGACCCCATGTGACTTCCCCCTAGTCCCTATATAAGAATTCAATGACCCCATGTGACCCCCCCTAGTCATATATAAGTACTCAATGACCCATGTGACCCCCCCCTAGTCTTATATAAGTACTCAACGACCCCATGGGACCCCCCTAGTCCTATATATATACTCAATGACCCCATGTGACCCCCCCCCCTAGTCCTATATAAGTACTCAATGACCCCATGGGACCCACCGTAGTCCTATATAAGTACTCAATGACCCCATGTGACTTCCCCCTAGTCCTATATAAGTAAACAATGACCCCATGTGACCCCCCCCCCTAGTCCTATATAAGTACTCAATGACCCATGTGACCCCCCCCTAGTCTTATATAAGTACTCAACGACCCCATGGGACCCACCGTAGTCCTATATAAGTTCTCAATGACCCCATGTGACCCCCCTAGTCCTATATATATACTCAATGACCCCATGTGACCCCCCCCCCCTAGTCCTATATAAGTACTCAATGACCCCATGGGACCCACCGTAGTCCTATATAAGTTCTCAATGACCCCATGTGACCCCCCTAGTCCTATATATATACTCAATGACCCCATGTGACCCCCCCCCCCTAGTCCTATATAAGTACTCAATGACCCCATGGGACCCACCGTAGTCCTATATAAGTACTCAATGACCCCATGTGACTTCCCCCTAGTCCTATATAAGTACTCAATGACCCCATGGGACCCACCGTAGTCCTATATAAGTTTTCAATGACCCCATGTGACCCACCCTACTCCTATATAAGTACCCAATAACCCCATGTGACCCACCCTAGTCCTATATAAGTACACAATGACCCCATGTGACCCCCCTAGTCCTATATATGTACTCTATGACCCTATGTGACCCACTCTAGTCCTATATAAGTACTCAATGACCCCATGTGATCCACCCTAGTCCTATATAAGTACTCAATGACCCCATGTGACCCACCCTAGTCCTATATAAGTATTCAATGACCCCATGTGACCCACCCTAGTCCTATATAAGTTCTCAATGACCCCATGTGACCCCCCCTAGTCCTATATATATACTCAATGACCCCATGGGACCCACCGTAGTCCTATATAAGTTCTCAATGACCCCATGTGAACCCCCCTAGTCCTATATAAGTTCTCAATGACCCCATGTGACCCCCCCTAGTCCTATATATGTACTCTATGACCCTATGTGACCCACTCTAGTCCTATATAAGTAATCAATGATCCCATGTGAACCCCCCTAGTCCTATATAAGTACTCAATGACCCCATGTGACCCCCCCTAGTCCTATATATGTACTCTATGACCCTATGTGACCAACTCTAGTCCTATATAAGTAATCAATGACCCCATGTGAACCCCCCTAGTCCTATATAAGTATTCAATGACCCCTTGTGACCCACCCTACTCCTATATAAGTACCCAATAACCCCATGTGACCCACCCTAGTCCTATATAAGTACACAATGACCCCATGTGACCCCCCTAGTCCTATATATATACTCAATGACCCCATGTGACCCCCCCCCCCCTAGTCCTATATAAGTACTCAATGACCACATGTGACCCACCCTAGTCCTATATAAGTACTCAATGACCCCATGCGACCCCCCCTAATCCTATATAAGTACTCAATGACCCCAGGTCAGCTACCCTACTCCTATATAAGTACTCAATGGCCCCTTGTGACCCACCCTAGTCCTATATAAGTACTCAATGACCGCATGTGACCCCCCCTAGTCCTATATAAGTACTCAATGACCCCATGTGACCCACCCTAGTCATATATATGTACTCAATGACCCCAGGTCAGCTACCCTACTCTTATATAATTACTCAATGACCCCATGTGACCCACCTTAGTCCTATATAAGTACTCAATGGCCCCATGTGACCCACCCTAGTCCTATATAAGTAATCATTGACCCCATGTGACCCCCCCTAGTCCTATATAAGTACTCAATGACCCCATGTGACCCACCCTACTCCTATATAAGTACTCAATGACCCCATGTGACCCACCCTAGTCATATATATGTACTCAATGACCCCATGTGACCCACCCTAGTCCTATATAAGTACTCAATGACCCCATGAGACCCACCCTAGTCCTTTATAAGAACTAAATGACCCCATGTGACCCACCCTAGTCTTATATAAGTTCTCAACGACCCCATGTGACCCACCCTAGTCCTATATAAGTACTCAATGGCCCCATGTGACTTCCCCCTAGTTCTATATAAGTACTCAATGACCCCACGTGACCCACCCTAGAACTATATAAGTACCCAATGACCCCATGTGACCCACCCTAGTCCTATATAAGTAAACAATGACCCCATGTGACCCCCCCCCCCCTAGTCCTATGTAAGTACTCAATGACCCCATGTGATCCACCCTAGTCCTATATAAGTACTCAATGACCCCATGTGACCCACCCTAGTCCTATATAAGTACTCAATGACCCCATGTGACCCACCCTAGTCCTATATAAGTTCTCAATGACCCCATGTGACCCCCCCTAGTCCTATATATATACTCAATGACCCCATGGGACGCACCGTAGTCCTATATAAGTTCTCAATGACCCCATGTGAACCCCCCTAGTCCTATATAAGTTCTCAATGACCCCATGTGACCCCCCCTAGTCCTATATATGTACTCTATGACCCTATGTGACCCACTCTAGTCCTATATAAGTAATCAATGACCCCATGTGAACCCCCCTAGTCCTATATAAGTACTCAATGACCCCTTGTGACCCACCCTACTCCTATATAAGTACTCAATGACCCCATGTGACCCACCCTACTCCTATATAAGTACTCAATTACCCCATGTGACCCACCCTAGTCCTATATAAGTACTCAATGACCCCATGAGACCCACCCTAGTCCTTTATAAGTACTAAATGACCCCATGTTACCCACCCTAGTCCTATATAAGTTCTCAACGACCCCATGTGACCCACACTAGTCCTATATAAGTACTCAATGTCCCCATGTGACTTCCCCTTAGTTCTATATAAGTATTCAATGACCCCATGTGACCTCCCCCCTAGTACTATATAAGTACTCAATGACCCCATGTGACCCACCCTAGAACTATATAAGTACCCAATGACCCCATGTGACCCACCCTAGTCCTATATAAGTAAACAATGACCCCATGTGACCCCCCCCCCTAGTCCTATGTAAGTACTCAATGACCCCATGTGACCCCCCCTAGTCCTATATATGTACTCTATGACCCTATGTGACCCACTCTAGTCCTATATAAGTACTCAATGACCCCATGTGATCCACCCTAGTCCTATATAAGTACTCAATGACCCCATGTGACCCACCCTAGTCCTATATAAGTATTCAATGACCCCATGTGACCCACCCTAGTCCTATATAAGTTCTCAATGACCCCATGTGACCCCCCCTAGTCCTATATATATACTCAATGACCCCATGGGACCCACCGTAGTCCTATATAAGTTCTCAATGACCCCATGTGAACCCCCCTAGTCCTATATAAGTTCTCAATGACCCCATGTGACCCCCCCTATTCCTATATATGTACTCTATGACCCTATGTGACCCACTCTAGTCCTATATAAGTAATCAATGACCCCATGTGAACCCCCCTAGTCCTATATAAGTACTCAATGACCCCATGTGACCCCCCCTAGTCCTATATATGTACTCTATGACCCTATGTGACCAACTCTAGTCCTATATAAGTAATCAATGACCCCATGTGAACCCCCCTAGTCCTATATAAGTATTCAATGACCCCTTGTGACCCACCCTACTCCTATATAAGTACTCAATGACCCCATGTGACCCACCCTAGTCCTATATAAGTACTCAATGACCCCATGTGACCCCCCCTAGTCCTATATAAGTACTCAATGACCCCAGGTCAGCTACCCTACTCCTATATAAGTACTCAATGACCCCTTGTGACCCACCCTAGTCCTATATAAGTACTCAATGGCCCCATGTGACCCACCCTAGTCCTATATAAGTACTCAATGACCCCATGGGACCCACCGTAGTCCTATATAAGTTCTCAATGACCCCATGTGACCCCCCTAGTCCTATATATATACTCAATGACCCCATGTGACCCCCCCCCCCCCTAGTCCTATATAAGTACTCAATGACCCCATGGGACCCACCGTAGTCCTATATAAGTTCTCAATGACCCCATGTGGCCCCCCTAGTCCTATATATATACTCAATGACCCCATGTGACCCCCCCCCCTAGTCATATATAACTACTCAATGACCCATGTGACCCCCCCCTAGTCTTATATAAGTACTCAACGACCCCATGGGACCCCCCTAGTCCTATATATATACTCAATGACCCCATGTGACCCCCCCCCCCCTAGTCCTATATAAGTACTCAATGACCCCATGGGACCCACCGTAGTCCTATATAAGTACTCAATGACCCCATGTGACTTCACCCTAGTCCTATATAAGAATTCAATGACCCCATGTGACCCCCCCTAGTCATATATAAGTACTCAATGACCCATGTGACCCCCCCCTAGTCTTATATAAGTACTCAACGACCCCATGGGACCCACCGTAGTCCTATATAAGTTCTCAATGACCCCATGTGACCCCCCTAGTCCTATATATATACTCAATGACCCCATGTGACCCCCCCCCCCCTAGTCCTATATAAGTACTCAATGACCCCATGGGACCCACCGTAGTCCTATATAAGTTCTCAATGACCCCATGTGACCCCCCTAGTCCTATATATATACTCAATGACCCCATGTGACCCCCCCCCCCTAGTCCTATATAAGTACTCAATGACCCCATGGGACCCACCGTAGTCCTATATAAGTACTCAATGACCCCATGTGACTTCCCCCTAGTCATATATAAGTACTCAATGACCCATGTGACCCCCCCTAGTCTTATATAAGTACTCAACGACCCCATGGGACCCACCGTAGTCCTATATAAGTTCTCAATGACCCCATGTGACCCCCCTACTCCTATATATATACTCAATGACCCCATGTGACCCCCCCCCTAGTCCTATATAAGTACTCAATGACCCCATGGGACCCACCGTAGTCCTATATAAGTACTCAATGACCCGATGTGACTTCCCCCTAGTCCTATATAAGAATTCAATGACCCCATGTGACCACCCCTAGTCATATATAAGTACTCAATGACCCATGTGACCCCCCCCTAGTCTTATATAAGTACTCAACGACCCCATGGGACCCACCGTAGTCCTATATAAGTTCTCAATGACCCCATGTGACCCCCCTAGTCCTATATATATACTCAATGACTCCATGTGACCCCCCCTAGTCCTATATAAGTACACAATGACCCCATGTGACCCCCCCCCTAGTCCTATATAAGTACTCAATGACCCCATGTGATACACCCTAGTCCTATATAAGTACTCTATGACCGCATGTGACGCCCTCTTGTCTTATATAAGTACTCAATGACCCCATGTGACTTCCCCCTAGTCCTATATAAGAATTCAATGACCCCATGTGACCCCCCCTAGTCATATATAAGTACTCAATGACCCATGTGACCCCCCCTAGTCCTATATAAGTACTCAATGACCCCATGTGACCCCCCCTAGTCCTATATAAGTACTCAATGACCCCAGGTCAGCTACCCTACTCCTATATAAGTACTCAATGACCCCTTGTGACCCACCCTAGTCCTATATAAGTACTCAATGGCCCCATGTGACCCACCCTAGTCCTATATATATACTCAATGTCCTCATGTGACCCCCCCTAGTCATATATAAGTACTCAATGACCTATGTGACCCCCCCTAGTCTTATATAAGTACTCAACGACCCCATGGGACCCACCGTAGTCCTATATAAGTTCTCAATGACCCCATGTGACCCCCCCTAGTCATATATAAGTACTCAATGACCCATGTGACCCCCCCTAGTCCTATATAAGTACTCAATGACCCCATGTGACCCCCCCTAGACCTATATAAGTACTCAATGACCCCAGGTCAGCTACCCTACTCCTATATAAGTACTCAATGACCCCTTGTGACCCACCCTAGTCCTATATAAGTACTCAATGGCCCCATGTGACCCACCGTAGTCCTATATAAGTTCTCAATGACCCCATGTGACCCCCCTAGTCCTATATATATACTCAATGACCCCATGTGACCCCCCCCCCTAGTCCTATATAAGTACTCAATGACCCCATGGGACCCACCGTAGTCCTATATAAGTTCTCAATGACCCCATGTGACCCCCCTAGTCCTATATATATACTCAATGACCCCATGTGACCCCCCCCCCCCTAGTTCTATATAAGTACTCAATGACCCCATGGGACCCACCGTAGTCCTATATAAGTACTCAATGACCCCATGTGACTTCCCCCTAGTCCTATATAAGAATTCAATGACCCCATGTGACCCCCCCTAGTCATATATAAGTACTCAATGACCCATGTGACCCCCCCCTAGTCTTATATAAGTACTCAACGACCCCATGGGACCCCCCTAGTCCTATATATATACTCAATGACCCCATGTGACCCCCCCCCCCTAGTCCTATATAAGTACTCAATGACCCCATGGGACCCACCGTAGTCCTATATAAGTACTCAATGACCCCATGTGACTTCCCCCTAGTCCTATATAAGAATTCAATGACCCCATGTGACCCCCCTAGTCATATATAAGTACTCAATGACCCATGTGACCCCCCCCTAGTCTTATATAAGTACTCAACGACCCCATGGGACCCACCGTAGTCCTATATAAGTTCTCAATGACCCCATGTGACCCCCCTAGTCCTATATATATACTCAATGACCCCATGTGACCCCCCCCCCTAGTCCTATATAAGTACTCAATGACCCCATGGGACCCACCGTAGTCCTATATAAGTTCTCAATGACCCCATGTGACCCCCCTAGTCCTATATATATACTCAATGACCCCATGTGACCCCCCCCCTAGTCCTATATAAGTACTCAATGACCCCATGGGACCCACCGTAGTCCTATATAAGTACTCAATGACCCCATGTGACTTCCCCCTAGTCATATATAAGTACTCAATGACCCATGTGACCCCCCCTAGTCTTATATAAGTACTCAACGACCCCATGGGACCCACCGTAGTCCTATATAAGTTCTCAATGACCCCATGTGACCCCCCTACTCCTATATATATACTCAATTACCCCATGTGACCCCCCCCCCTAGTCCTATATAAGTACTCAATGACCCCATGGGACCCACCGTAGTCCTATATAAGTACTCAATGACCCGATGTGACTTCCCCCTAGTCCTATATAAGAATTCAATGACCCCATGTGACCCCCCCTAGTCATATATAAGTACTCAATGACCCATGTGACCCCCCCCTAGTCTTATATAAGTACTCAACGACCCCATGGGACCCACCGTAGTCCTATATAAGTTCTCAATGACCCCATGTGACCCCCCTAGTCCTATATATATACTCAATGACCCCATGTGACCCCCCCTAGTCCTATATAAGTACACAATGACCCCATGTGACCCCCCCCTAGTCCTATATAAGTACTCAATGACCCCATGTGATACACCCTAGTCCTATATAAGTACTCTATGACCGCATGTGACGCCCTCTTGTCTTATATAAGTACTCAATGACCCCATGTGACTTCCCCCTAGTCCTATATAAGAATTCAATGACCCCATGTGACCCCCCCTAGTCATATATAAGTACTCAATGACCCATGTGACCCCCCCTAGTCCTATATAAGTACTCAATGACCCCATGTGACCCCCCCTAGTCCTATATAAGTACTCAATGACCCCAGGTCAGCTACCCTACTCCTATATAAGTACTCAATGACCCCTTGTGACCCACCCTAGTCCTATATAAGTACTCAATGGCCCCATGTGACCCACCCTAGTCCTATATATATACTCAATGACCTCATGTGACCCCCCCTAGTCAGATATAAGTACTCAATGACCTATGTGACCCCCCCTAGTCTTATATAAGTACTCAACGACCCCATGGGACCCACCGTAGTCCTATATAAGTTCTCAATGACCCCATGTGACCCCCCTAGTCCTATATATATACTCAATGACCCCATGTGACCCCCCCCCTAGTCCTATATAAGTACTCAATGACCCCATGGGACCCACCGTAGTCCTATATAAATACTCAATGACCCCATGTGACTTCCCCCTAGTCCTATATAAGAATTCAATGACCCATGTGACCCCCCCTAGTCTTATATAAGTACTCAACGACCCCATGGGACCCACCGTAGTCCTATATAAGTTCTCAATGACCCCATGTGACCCCCCTAGTCCTATATATATACTCAATGACCCCATGTGACCCCCCCCTAGTCCTATATAAGTACACAATGACCCCATGTGACCCCCCCCTAGTCCTATATAAGTACTCAATGACCCCATGTGATCCACCCTAGTCCTATATAAGTACTCAATGACACCATGTGACCCACCCTAGTTCTATATTAGTACTCAATGACCCCATGTGACCCCCCCTAGTATTATATAAGTACTCAATGACCCCAGGTCAGCTACCCTACTCCTATATAAGTACCCAATAACCCCATGTGACCCACCCTAGTCCTATATAAGTACACAATGACCCCATGTGACCTCCCTAGTCCTATATATATACTCAATGACCCCATGTGACCCCCCCCCTAGTCCTATATAAGTACTCAATGACCCCATGGGACCCACCGTAGTCCTATATAAATACTCAATGACCCCATGTGACTTCCCCCTAGTCCTATATAAGAATTCAATGACCCATGTGACCTTCCCTAGTCTTTATATAAGTACTCAACGACCCCATGGGACCCACCGTAGTCCTATATAAGTTCTCAATGACCCCATGTGACCCCCCTAGTCCTATATATATACTCAATGACCCCATGTGACCCCCCCCCCTAGTCCTATATAAGTACACAATGACCCCATGTGACCCCCCCCTAGTCCTATATAAGTACTCAATGACCCCATGTGATCCACCCTAGTCCTATATAAGTACTCAATGACACCATGTGACCCACCCTAGTTCTATATGAGTACTCAATGACCCCATGTGACCCCCCCTAGTATTATATAAGTACTCAATGACCCCAGGTCAGCTACCCTACTCCTATATAAGTACCCAATAACCCCATGTGACCCACCCTAGTCCTATATAAGTACACAATGACCCCATGTGACCCCCCCCCTAGTCCTAGATAAGTACTCAATGACCCCATGTGATTTACCCTAGTCCTATATAAGTACTCAATGGCCCCATGTGATCCACCCTAGTCCTATATAAGTACTCAATGACCGCATGTGACCCCCCCTTGTCTTATATAAGAACTCAATGACCCCATGTGACTTCCCCCTAGTCCTATATAAGTACTCAATGAGCCCTTGTGACCCCCCCTAGTCCTATATAAGTTCTCAATGACCCCATGTGACCCCCCCTAGTCCTATATATGTACTCAATGACCCCATGGGACCCACCGTAGTCCTATATAAGTTCTCAATGACCCCATGTGACCCCCCCTAGTCCTATATATGTACTCTATGACCCTATGTTACCCACTCTAGTCCTATATAAGTAATCAATGACCCCATGTGAACCCCCCTAGTCCTATATAAGTACTCAATGACCCCATGTGACCCCCCCTAGTATTATATAAGTACTCAATGACCCCAGGTCAGCTACCCTACTCCTATATAAGTACCCCATGACCCCATGTGACCCACCCTAGTCCTATATAAGTTCTCAACGACCCCATGTGACCCACACTAGTCCTATATAAGTACTCAATGTCCCCATGTGACTTCCCCTTAGTTCTATATAAGTATTCAATGACCCCATGTGACCTCCCCCCTAGTCCTATATAAGTACTCAATGACCCCATGTGACCCACCCTAGAACTATATAAGTACCCAATGACCCCATGTGACCCACCCTAGTCCTATATAAGTAAACAATGACCCCATGTGACCCCCCCCCCTAGTCCTATGTAAGTACTCAATGACCCCATGTGACCCCCCCTAGTCCTATATATGTACTCTATGACCCTATGTGACCCACTCTAGTCCTATATAAGTACTCAATGACCCCATGTGATCCACCCTAGTCCTATATAAGTACTCAATGACCCCATGTGACCCACCCTAGTCCTATATAAGTATTCAATGACCCCATGTGACCCACCCTAGTCCTATATAAGTTCTCAATGACCCCATGTGACCCCCCCTAGTCCTATATATATACTCAATGACCCCATGGGACCCACCGTAGTCCTATATAAGTTCTCAATGACCCCATGTGAACCCCCCTAGTCCTATATAAGTTCTCAATGACCCCATGTGACCCCCCCTAGTCCTATATATGTACTCTATGACCCTATGTGACCCACTCTAGTCCTATATAAGTAATCAATGACCCCATGTGAACCCCCCTAGTCCTATATATATACTCAATGACCCCATGTGACCCCCCCCCCTAGTCCTATATAAGTACTCAATGACCCCATGGGACCCACCGTAGTCCTATATAAGTACTCAATGACCCCATGTGACTTCCCCCTAGTCCTATATAAGAATTCAATGACCCCATGTGACCCCCCCTAGTCATATATAAGTACTCAATGACCCATGTGACCCCCCCCTAGTCTTATATAAGTACTCAACGACCCCATGGGACCCACCGTAGTCCTATATAAGTTCTCAATGACCCCATGTGACCCCCCTAGTCCTATATATATACTCAATGACCCCATGTGACCCCCCCCCTAGTCCTATATAAGTACTCAATGACCCCATGGGACCCACCGTAGTCCTATATAAGTTCTCAATGACCCCATGTGAACCCCCCTAGTCCTATATAAGTTCTCAATGACCCCATGTGACCCCCCCTACTCCTATATAAGTACCCAATAACCCCATGTGACCCACCCTAGTCCTATATAAGTACACAATGACCCCATGTGACCCCCCTAGTCCTATATATATACTCAATGACCCCATGTGACCCCCCCCCTAGTCCTATATAAGTACTCAATGACCCCATGGGACCCACCGTAGTCCTATATAAATACTCAATGACCCCATGTGACTTCCCCCTAGTCCTATATAAGAATTCAATGACCCATGTGACCTTCCCTAGTCTTATATAAGTACTCAACGACCCCATGGGACCCACCGTAGTCCTATATAAGTTCTCAATGACCCCATGTGACCCCCCTAGTCCTATATATATACTCAATGACCCCATGTGACCCCCCCCCCTAGTCCTATATAAGTACACAATGACCCCATGTGACCCCCCCCTAGTCCTATATAAGTACTCAATGACCCCATGTGATCCACCCTAGTCCTATATAAGTACTCAATGACACCATGTGACCCACCCTAGTTCTATATGAGTACTCAATGACCCCATGTGACCCCCCCTAGTATTATATAAGTACTCAATGACCCCAGGTCAGCTACCCTACTCCTATATAAGTACCCAATAACCCCATGTGACCCACCCTAGTCCTATATAAGTACACAATGACCCCATGTGACCCCCCCCTAGTCCTATATAAGTACTCAATGACCCCATGTGATTTACCCTAGTCCTATATAAGTACTCAATGGCCCCATGTGATCCACCCTAGTCCTATATAAGTACTCAATGACCGCATGTGACCCCCCCTTGTCTTATATAAGAACTCAATGACCCCATGTGACTTCCCCCTAGTCCTATATAAGTACTGAATGAGCCCTTGTGACCCCCCCTAGTCCTATATAAGTTCTCAATGACCCCATGTGACCCCCCCTAGTCCTATATATGTACTCAATGACCCCATGTGACCCACCCTAGAACTATATAAGTACCCAATGACCCCATGTGACCCACCCTAGTCCTATATAAGTAAACAATGACCCCATGTGACCCCCCCCCCCCTAGTCCTATGTAAGTACTCAATGAACCCATGTGATCCACCCTAGTCCTATATAAGTACTCAATGACCCCATGTGACCCACCCTAGTCCTATATAAGTACTCAATGACCCCATGTGACCCACCCTTGTCCTATATAAGTTCTCAATGACCCCATGTGACCCCCCCTAGTCCTATATAAATACTCAATGACCCCAGGTCAACTACCCTACTCCTATATAAGTACTCAATGGCCCCTTGTGACCCACCCTAGTCCTATATAAGTACTCAAAGGCCCCATGTGACCCACCCTAGTCCTATATAAGTACTCAATGACCGCATGTGACCCCCCCTTGTCTTATATAAGTACTCAATGACCCCATGTGACTTCCCCCTAGTCCTATATAAGTATTCAATGACCCCATGTGACCCCCCCTAGTCCTATATAAGTTCTCAATGACCCCATGTGACCCCCCCTAGTCCTATATAAATACTCAATGACCCCAGGTCAACTACCCTAGTCCTATATAAGTACTCAATGACCCCATGTGACCCACCCTAGTCCTATATAAGTACTCAATGACCCCATGTGACCCACCCTAGTCCTATATAAGTACTCAATGACCCCATGTGACCCACCCTAGTCCTATATAGGTACTCAATGACCCCATGAGAACCAACCTAGTCCTTTATAAGTACTCAACGACCCCATGGGACCCACCGTAGTCCTATATAAGTTCTCAATGACCCCATGTGACCCCCCTAGTCCTATATATATACTCAATGACCCCATGTGACCCCCCCTAGTCCTATATAAGTACACAATGACCCCATGTGACCCCCCCCCTAGTCCTATATAAGTACTCAATGACCCCATGTGATACACCCTAGTCCTATATAAGTACTCTATGACCGCATGTGACGCCCTCTTGTCTTATATAAGTACTCAATGACCCCATGTGACTTCCCCCTAGTCCTATATAAGAATTCAATGAACCCATGTGACCCCCCCTAGTCATATATAAGTACTCAATGACCCATGTGACCCCCCCTAGTCCTATATAAGTACTCAATGACCCCATGTGACCCCCCCTAGTCCTATATAAGTACTCAATGACCCCAGGTCAGCTACCCTACTCCTATATAAGTACTCAATGACCCCTTGTGACCCACCCTAGTCCTATATAAGTACTCAATGGCCCCATGTGACCCACCCTAGTCCTATATATATACTCAATGACCTCATGTGACCCCCCCTAGTCATATATAAGTACTCAATGACCCATGTGACCCCCCCTAGTCTTATATAAGTACTCAACGACCCCATGGGACCCACCGTAGTCCTATATAAGTTCTCAATGACCCCATGTGACCCCCCTAGTCCTATATATATACTCAATGACCCCATGTGACCCCCCCCCTAGTCCTATATAAGTACACAATGACCCCATGTGACCCCCCCCCTAGTCCTATATAAGTACTCAATGACCCCATGTGATCCACCCTAGTCCTATATAAGTACTCAATGACACCATGTGACCCACCCTAGTTCTATATTAGTACTCAATGACCCCATGTGACCCCCCCTAGTATTATATAAGTACTCAATGACCCCAGGTCAGCTACCCTACTCCTATATAAGTACCCAATAACCCCATGTGACCCACCCTAGTCCTATATAAGTACACAATGACCCCATGTGACCCCCCTAGTCCTATATATATACTCAATGACCCCATGTGACCCCCCCCTAGTCCTATATAAGTACTCAATGACCCCATGGGACCCACCGTAGTCCTATATAAATACTCAATGACCCCATGTGACTTCCCCCTAGTCCTATATAAGAATTCAATGACCCATGTGACCTTCCCTAGTCTTATATAAGTACTCAACGACCCCATGGGACCCACCGTAGTCCTATATAAGTTCTCAATGACCCCATGTGACCCCCCTAGTCCTATATATATACTCAATGACCCCATGTGACCCCCCCCCCTAGTCCTATATAAGTACACAATGACCCCATGTGACCCCCCCCTAGTCCTATATAAATACTCAATGACCCCATGTGATCCACCCTAGTCCTATATAAGTACTCAATGACACCATGTGACCCACCCTAGTTCTATATGAGTACTCAATGACCCCATGTGACCCCCCCTAGTATTATATAAGTACTCAATGACCCCAGGTCAGCTACCCTACTCCTATATAAGTACCCAATAACCCCATGTGACCCACCCTAGTCCTATATAAGTACACAATGACCCCATGTGACCCCCCCCTAGTCCTATATAAGTACTCAATGACCCCATGTGATTTACCCTAGTCCTATATAAGTACTCAATGGCCCCATGTGATCCACCCTAGTCCTATATAAGTACTCAATGACCGCATGTGACCCCCCCTTGTCTTATATAAGAACTCAATGACCCCATGTGACTTCCCCCTAGTCCTATATAAGTACTGAATGAGCCCTTGTGACCCCCCCTAGTCCTATATAAGTTCTCAATGACCCCATGTGACCCCCCCTAGTCCTATATATGTACTCAATGACCCCATGTGACCCACCCTAGAACTATATAAGTACCCAATGACCCCATGTGACCCACCCTAGTCCTATATAAGTAAACAATGACCCCATGTGACCCCCCCCCCCCCCTAGTCCTATGTAAGTACTCAATGAACCCATGTGATCCACCCTAGTCCTATATAAGTACTCAATGACCCCATGTGACCCACCCTAGTCCTATATAAGTACTCAATGACCCCATGTGACCCACCCTTGTCCTATATAAGTTCTCAATGACCCCATGTGACCCCCCCTAGTCCTATATAAATACTCAATGACCCCAGGTCAACTACCCTACTCCTATATAAGTACTCAATGGCCCCTTGTGACCCACCCTAGTCCTATATAAGTACTCAAAGGCCCCATGTGACCCACCCTAGTCCTATATAAGTACTCAATGACCGCATGTGACCCCCCCTTGTCTTATATAAGTACTCAATGACCCCATGTGACTTCCCCCTAGTCCTATATAAGTATTCAATGACCCCATGTGACCCCCCCTAGTCCTATATAAGTTCTCAATGACCCCATGTGACCCCCCCTAGTCCTATATAAATACTCAATGACCCCAGGTCAACTACCCTAGTCCTATATAAGTACTCAATGACCCCATGTGACCCACCCTAGTCCTATATAAGTACTCAATGACCCCATGTGACCCACCCTAGTCCTATATAAGTACTCAATGACCCCATGTGACCCACCCTAGTCCTATATAGGTACTCAATGACCCCATGAGAACCAACCTAGTCCTTTATAAGTACTAAATGACCCCATGTGACCCACCCTAGTCCTATATAAGTTCTCAACGACCCCATGTGACCCACCCTAGTCCTATATAAGTACTCAATGACCCCATGTGACTTCCCCCTAGTTCTATATAAGTACTCAATGACCCCATGTGACCCCCCCCCCTAGTCCTATATAAGTACTCAATGACCCCATGTGATCCACCCTAGTCCTATATAAGTACTCAATGACCCCATGTGACCCACCCTAGAACTATATAAGTACCCAATGACCCCATGTGACCCACCCTAGTCCTATATAAGTAAACAATGACCCCATGTGACCCCCCCCCCCCTAGTCCTATGTAAGTACTCAATGACCCCATGTGATCCACCCTAGTCCTATATAAGTACTCAATGACTCCATGTGACCCACCCTAGTCCTATATAAGTACTCAATGACCCCATGTGACCCACCCTAGTCCTATATAAGTTCTCAATGACCCCATGTGACCCCCCCTAGTCCTATATAAATACTCAATGACCCCAGGTCAACTACCCTACTCCTATATAAGTACTCAATGGCCCCTTGTGACCCACCCTAGTCCTATATAAGTACCAAAGGCCCCATGTGACCCACCCTAGTCCTATATAAGTACTCAATGACCGCATGTGACCCCCCCTTGTCCTATATAAGTACTCAATGACCCCATGTGACTTCCCCCTAGTCCTATATAAGTATTCAATGACCCCATGTGACCCCCCCTAGTCCTATATAAGTATATAATGACCCCATGTGACCCCCCCTAGTTTTATATAAGTACTCAATGATCCCATGTGACCCACCCTACTCCTATATAAGTACTCAATGACCCCATGTGACCCACCCTAGTCCTATATAAGAATTCAATGACCCCATGTGACCCCCCCTAGTCCTATATAAGTACTCAATGACCCCATGTGACCTCCCCTAGTCTTATATAAGTACTCAATGACCCCATGGGACCCACCGTAGTCCTATATAAGTTCTCAATGACCCCATGTGACCCACCCTAGTCCTATATATATACTCAATGACCCCATGGGACCCACCGTAGTCCTATATAAGTTCTCAATGACCCCATGTGACCCCCCCTAGTCCTATATATGTACTCCCTGACCCCATGTGACCCCCCCTAGTCCTATATAAGTACTCAATGATCCCATCTGACCCCCCCCCCCCCTCTAGTCCTATATAACTACTCAATGACAGCATGTGACCAACCCTAGTCCTATATAAGTACTCAATGACCCCATGTGACCCACCCTAGTCCTATATAAGTTCTCAATGACCCCATGTGACCCACCCTAGTCCTATATATATACTCAATGACCCCATGGGACCCACCGTAGTCCTATATAAGTTCTCAATGACCCCATGTGACCCACCCTAGTCCTATATATGTACTCCCTGACCCCATGTGTGACCCCCCCTAGTCCTATATAAGTACTCAATGACCCCATCTGACCCCCCCCCCCCTCTAGTCCTATATAACTACTCAATGACAGCATTTGACCAACCCTAGTCCTATATAAGTACTCAATGGCCCCATGTGACCCCCCCTAGTCCTATATAAGTACTCAATGACCGCATTTGACCCCCCCCCCTTGTCTTATATAAGTACTCAATGACCCCATGTGACTTCCCCCTAGTCATATATAAGTACTCAATGACCCCATGTGACCCCCCTAGTCCTATATAAGTACTCAATGACCCCATGGGACCCACCGTAGTCCTATATAAGTTCTCAATGACCCCATGTGACCCCCCCTAGTCCTATATATGTACTCAATGACCCCATGGGACCCACCGTAGTCCTATATAAGTTCTCAATGACCCCATGTGACCCCCCCTAGTCCTATATATGTACTCTATGACCCTATGTGACCCACTCTAGTCCTATATATGTAATCAATGACCCCATGTGAACCCCCCTAGTCCTATATAAGTACTCAATGACCCCATGTGACCCACCCTACTCCTATATAAGTACTCAATGACCCCATGTGACCCACCCTAGTCCTATATAAGTACTCAATGACCCCATGTGACCCACCCTAGTCCTATATATATACTCAATGACCCCATGGGACCCACCCTAGTCCTATATAAGTACTCAATGACCCCATGTGACCCCCCCTAGTCCTATATATGTACTCCCTGACCCCATGTGTGACCCCCCCTAGTCCTATATAAGTACTCAATGACCCCATCTGACCCCCCCCCCTCTAGTCCTATATAACTACTCAATGACAGCATGTGACCAACCCTAGTCCTATATAAGTACTCAATGTCCCCATGTGACCCACCCTAGTCCTATATAAGTACTCAATGGCCCCATGTGACCCCCCCTAGTCCTATATAAGTACTCAATGACCGCATTTGACCCCCCCCCCTTGTCTTATATAAGTACTCAATGACCCCATGTGACTTCCCCCTAGTCCTATATAAGTACTCAATGACCCCATGTGACCCCCCTAGTCCTATATAAGTACTCAATGACCCCATGGGACCCACCGTAGTCCTATATAAGTTCTCAATGACCCCATGTGACCCCCCCTAGTCCTATATATGTACTCAATGACCCCATGGGACCCACCGTAGTCCTATATAAGTTCTCAATGACCCCATGTGACCCCCCCCTAGTCCTATATATGTACTCTATGACCCTATGTGACCCATTCTAGTCCTATATATGTAATCAATGACCCCATGTGAACCCCCCTAGTCCTATATAAGTACTCAATGACCCCATGTGACCCACCCTACTCCTATATAAGTACTCAATGACCCCATGTGACCCACCCTAGTCCTATATAAGTACTCAATGACCCCATGTGACCCACCCTAGTCCTATATAAGTACTCAATGACCCCATGGGACCCACCGTAGTCCTATATAAGTTCTCAATGACCCCATGTGACCCCCCCTAGTCCTATATATGTACTCCCTGACCCCATGTGACCCCCCCTAGTCCTATATAAGTACTCAATGACCCCATCTGACCCCCCCCCCTCTAGTCCTATATAACTACTCAATGACAGCATGTGACCAACCCTAGTCCTATATAAGTACTCAATGACCCCATGTGACCCACCCTAGTCCTATATAAGTACTCAATGGCCCCATGTGACCCCCCCTAGTCCTATATAAGTACTCAATGACCCCATGTGATACACCCTAGTCCTATATAAGTACTCTATGACCGCATGTGACGCCCTCTTGTCTTATATAAGTACTCAATGACCCCATGTGACTTCCCCCTAGTCCTATATAAGAATTCAATGACCCCATGTGACCCCCCCTAGTCATATATAAGTACTCAATGACCCATGTGACCCCCCCTAGTCCTATATAAGTACTCAATGACCCCATGTGACCCCCCCTAGTCCTATATAAGTACTCAATGACCCCAGGTCAGCTACCCTACTCCTATATAAGTACTCAATGACCCCTTGTGACCCACCCTAGTCCTATATAAGTACTCAATGGCCCCATGTGACCCACCCTAGTCCTATATATATACTCAATGACCTCATGTGACCCCCCCTAGTCATATATAAGTACTCAATGACCTATGTGACCCCCCCTAGTCTTATATAAGTACTCAACGACCCCATGGGACCCACCGTAGTCCTATATAAGTTCTCAATGACCCCATGTGACCCACCTAGTCCTATATATATACTCAATGACCCCATGTGACCCCCCCCTAGTCCTATATAAGTACTCAATGGCCCCATGTGACCCACCCTAGTCCTATATATGTACTCTATGACCCTATGTGACCCACTCTAGTCCTATATATGTAATCAATGACCCCATGTGAACCCCCCTAGTCCTATATAAGTACTCAATGACCCCATGTGACCCACCCTACTCCTATATAAGTACTCAATGACCCCATGTGACCCACCCTAGTCCTATATAAGTACTCAATGACCCCATGTGACCCACCCTAGTCCTATATAAGTACTCAATGACCCCATGGGACCCACCGTAGTCCTATATAAGTTCTCAATGACCCCATTTGACCCCCCCTAGTCCTATATATGTACTCCATGACCCCATGTGACCCCCCCTAGTCCTATATAAGTACTCAATGACCCCATCTGACCCCCCCCCCCCCCCTCTACTCCTATATAACTACTCAATGACAGCATGTGACCAACCCTAGTCCTATATAAGTACTCAATGACCCCATGTGACCCACCCTACTCCTTAATAAGTACTCAATGACCCCATGTGACCCACCCTAGTCCTATATAAGTACTCAATGGCCCCATGTGACCCACCCTAGTCCTATATAAGTACTCAATGACCGCATTTGACCCCCCCCTTGTCTTATATAAGTACTCAATGACCCCATGTGACTTCCCCCTAGTCCTATATAAGTACTCAATGACCCCATGTGATCCACCCTAGTCCTATATAAGTACTCAATGACCCCATGTGACCCACCCTAGTCCTATATAAGTACTCAATGACCCCATGTGACCCCCCCTAGTATTATATAAGTACTCAATGACCCCAGGTCAGCCACCCTACTCCTATATAAGTACCCAATGACCCCATGTGACCCACCCTAGTCCTATATAAGTACACAATGACCCCATGTGACCCCCCCCCCCTAGTCCTATATAAGTACTCAATGACCCCATGTGATCCACCCTAGTCCTATATAAGTACACAGTGGCCCCATGTGACCCACCCTAGTCCTATATAAGTACTCAATGACCCCATGTGACCCCCCCTAGTATTATATAAGTACTCAATGACCCCAGGTCAGCCACCCTACTCCTATATAAGTACCCAATGACCCCATGTGACCCACCCTAGTCCTATATAAGTACACAATGACCCCATGTGACCCCCCCCCCCTAGTCCTATATAAGTACTCAATGACCCCATGTGACCCACCCTAGTCCTATATAAGTACTCAATGGCCCCATGTGACCCACCCTAGTCCTATATAAGTACTCAATGACCGCATTTGACCCCCCCCTTGTCTTATATAAGTACTCAATGACCCCATGTGACTTCCCCCTAGTCCTATATAAGTACTCAATGACCCCATGTGACCCACCCTAGTCCTATATAAGTACTCAATGACCCCATGTGACCCACCCTAGTCCTATATAAGTACTCAATGACCCCATGGGACCCACCGTAGTCCTATATAAGTTCTCAATGACCCCATGTGACCCCCCCTAGTCCTATATATGTACTCAATGACCCCATGGGACCCACCGTAGTCCTATATAAGTTCTCAATGACCCCATATGACCCCCCCTAGTCCTATATATGTACTCTATGACCCTATGTGACCCACTCTAGTCCTATATAAGTAATCAATGACCCCATGTGAACCCCCCTAGTCCTATATAAGTACTCAATGACCCCATGTGACCCATCCTAGTCCTATATAAGTACTCAATGACCCCATGTGACCCACCCTAGTCCTATATAAGTACTCAATGACCCCATGAGACCCACCCTAGTCCTTTATAAGTACTAAATGACCCCATGTGACCCACCCTAGTCCTATATAAGCTCTCAACGACCCATGTGACCCACCCTAGTCCTATATAAGTACTCAATGACACCATGTGACTTCCCCCTAGTTCTATATAAGTACTCAATGACCCCATGTGACCCCCCCGCCTAGTCCTATATAAGTACTCAATGACCCCATGTGATCCACCCTAGTCCTATATAAGTACTCAATGACCCCATGTGACCCACCCTAGAACTATATAAGTACCCAATGACCCCATGTGACCCACCCTAGTCCTATATAAGTAAACAATGACCCCATGTGACCCCCCCCCCTAGTCCTATGTAAGTACTCAATGACCCCATGTGATCCACCCTAGTCCTATATAAGTACACAGTGGCCCCATGTGACCCACCCTAGTCCTATATAAGTACTCAATGACCGTATGTGACCCCCCCTTGTCTTATATAAGTACTCAATGACCCCATGTGACTTCCCCCTAATCCTATATAAGTACTCAATGAACCCTTGTGACCCCCCCTAGTCCTATATAAGTACTCAATCACCCCACGTGACACCCCCTAGTCCTATATAAATACTCAATGACCCCAGGTCAACTACCCTACTCCTATATAAGTACTCAATGGCCTCTTGTGACCCACCCTAGTCCTATATAAGTACTCAAAGGCCCCATGTGACCCACCCTAGTCCTATATAAGTACTCAATGACCGCATGTGACCCCCCCTTGTATTATATAAGTACTCAATGACCCCATGTGACTTCCCCCTAGTCCTATATAAGTATTCAATGACCCCATGTAACCCCCCCTAGTTTTATATAAGTACTCAATGATCCCATGTGACCCACCCTACTCCTATATAAGTACTCAATGACCCCATGTGACCCACCCTAGTCCTATATAAGAATTCAATGACCCCATGTGACCCCCCCTAGTCCTATATAAGTACTCAATGACCCCATGTGACCTCCCCTAGTCTTATATAAGTACTCAATGACCCCATGGGACCCACCGTAGTCCTATATAAGTTCTCAATGACCCCATGTGACCCACCCTAGTCCTATATATATACTCAATGACCCCATGGGACCCACCGTAGTCCTATATAAGTTCTCAATGACCCCATGTGACCCCCCCTAGTCCTATATATGTACTCCCTGACCCCATGTGACTTCCCCCTAGTCCTATATAAGTACTCAATGACCCCATGTGACCCCCCTAGTCCTATATAAGTACTCAATGACCCCATGGGACCCACCGTAGTCCTATATAAGTTCTCAATGACCCCATGTGACCCCCCCTAATCCTATATATGTACTCAATGACCCCATGGGACCCACCGCAGTCCTATATAAGTTCTCAATGACCCCATGTGACCCCCCCTAGTCCTATATATGTACTCTATGACCCTATGTGACCCACTCTAGTCCTATATAAGTAATCAATGACCCCATGTGAACCCCCCTAGTCCTATATAAGTACTCAATGACCCCATGTGACCCACCCTACTCCTATATAAGTACTCAATGACCCCATGTGACCCACCCTAGTCCTATATAAGTAATCAATGACCCCATGTGACCCACCCTAGTCCTATATAAGTACTCAATGACCCCATGAGACCCACCCTAGTCCTTTATAAGTACTAAATGACCCCGTGTCACCCACCCTAGTCCTATATAAGTTCTCAACGACTCCATGTGACCCATCCTAGTCCTATATAAGTACTCAATGACCCCATGTGACTTCCCCTTAGTTCTATATAAGTATTCAATGACCCCATGTGACCCCCCCCCTAGTCCTATATAAGTACTCAATGACCCCAGGTCAGCTACCCTACTCCTATATAAGTACTCAATGACCCCATGTGACCCCCCTAGTCCTATATAAGTACCCAATGACCCCATGGGACCCACCCTAGTCCTATATAAGTAAACAATGACCCCATGTGACCCCCCCTAGTCCTATATATGTACTCCCTGACCCCATGTGTGACCCCCCCTAATCCTATATAAGTACTCAATGACCCCATGTGACCCACCCTAGTCCTATATAAGTACTCAATGACCCCATGGGACCCACCGTAGTCCTATATAAGTTCTCAATGACCCCATGTGACCCCCCCTAGTCCTATATATGTACTCCCTGACCCCATGTGACCCCCCCTAGTCCTATATAAGTACTCAATGACCCCATCTGACCCCCCCCCCTCTAGTCCTATATAACTACTCAATGACAGCATGTGACCAACCCTAGTCCTATATAAGTACTCAATGACCCCATGTGACCCACCCTACTCCTTAATAAGTACTCAATGACCCCATGTGACCCACCCTAGTCCTATATAAGTACACAATGGCCCCATGTGACCCACCCTAGTCCTATATAAGTACTCAATGGCCCCATGTGACCCACCCTAGTCCTATATAAGTACTCAATGACCGCATTTGACCCCGCCCTTGTCTTATATAAGTACTCAATGACCCCATGTGACTTCCCCCTAGTCCTATATAAGTACTCAATGATCCCATGTGACCCACCCTACTCCTATATAAGTACTCAATGACCCCATGTGACCCACCCTAGTCCTATATAAGAATTCAATGACCCCATGTGACCCCCCTAGTCCTATATAAGTACCCAATGACCCCATGTGACCCACCCTAGTCCTATATAAGTAAACAATGACCCCATGTGACCCCCCCCCTAGTCCTATATAAGTACTCAATGACCCCATGTGATCCACCCTAGTCCTATATAAGTACTCAATGACCCCATGTGCCCCACCCTAGTCCTATATAAGTACTCAATGACCCCATGTGACCCACCCTAGTATTATATAAGTACTCAATGACCCCAGGTCAGCTACCCTACTCCTATATAAGTACCCAATGACCCCATGTGACCCACCCTAGTCCTATATAAGTACACAATGACCCCATGTGACCCCCCCCCCTAGTCCTATATAAGTACTCAATGACCCCATGTGATCCACCCTAGTCCTATATAAGTACACAGTGGCCCCATGTGACCCACCCTAGTCCTATATAAGTACTCAATGACCGTATGTGACCCCCCCTTGTCTTATATAAGTACTCAATGACCCCATGTGACTTCCCCCTAATCCTATATAAGTACTCAATGAACCCTTGTGACCCCCCCTAGTCCTATATAAGTACTCAATGACCCCACGTGACACCCCTAGTCCTATATAAGTACTCAATGACCCCATGGGACCCACCGTAGTCCTATATAAGTTCTCAATGACCCCATGTGACCCCTCCTAGTCCTATATATGTACTCAATGACCCCATGGGACCCACCGTAGTCCTATATAAGTTCTCAATGACCCCATATGACCCCCCCTAGTCCTATATATGTACTCTATGACCCTATGTGAACCACTCTAGTCCTATATAAGTAATCAATGACCCCATGTGAACCCCCCTAGTCCTATATAAGTACTCAATGACCCCATGTGACCCACCCTAGTCCTATATAAGTACTCAATGACCCCATGTGACCCACCCTAGTCCTATATAAGTACTCAATGACGCCATGAGACCCACCCTAGTCCTTTATAAGTACTAAATGACCCCATGTGACCCACCCTAGTCCTATATAAGTTCTCAACGACCCCATGTGACCCACCCTAGTCCTATATAAGTACTCAATGACCCCATGTGACTTCCCCCTAGTTCTATATAAGTACTCAATGACCCCATGTGACCCCCCCCCCCTAGTCCTATATAAGTACTCAATGACCCCATGTGATCCACCCTAGTCCTATATAAGTACTCAATGACCCCATGTGACCCACCCTAGAACTATATAAGTACCCAATGACCCCATGTGACCCACCCTAGTCCTATATAAGTAAACAATGACCCCATATGACCCCCCCCCCCCTAGTCCTATGTAAGTACTCAATGACCCCATGTGATCCACCCTAGTCCTATATAAGTACACAGTGGCCCCATGTGACCCACCCTAGTCCTATATAAGTACTCAATGACCGTATGTGACCCCCCCTTGTCTTATATAAGTACTCAATGACCCCATGTGACTTCCCCCTAATCCTATATAAGTACTCAATGAACCCTTGTGACCCCCCCTAGTCCTATATAAGTACTCAATGACCCCACGTGACACCCCCTAGTCCTATATAAATACTCAATGACCCCAGGTCAACTACCCTACTCCTATATAAGTACTCAATGGCCCCTTGTGACCCACCCTAGTCCTATATAAGAACTCAAAGGCCCCATGTGACCCACCCTAGTCCTATATAAGTACTCAATGACCGCATGTGACCCCCCCTTGTCTTATATAAGTACTCAATGACCCCATGTGACTTCCCCCTAGTCCTATATAAGTATTCAATGACCCCATGTGACCCCCCCTAGTCCTATATAAGTATATAATGACCCCATGTGACCCCCCCTAGTTTTATATAAGTACTCAATGATCCCATGTGACCCACCCTACTCCTATATAAGTACTCAATGACCCCATGTGACCCACCCTAGTCCTATATAAGAATTCAATGACCCCATGTGACCCCCCCTAGTCCTATATAAGTACTCAATGACCCCATGTGACCTCCTAGTCTTATATAAGTACTCAATGACCCCATGGGACCCACCGTAGTCCTATATAAGTTCTCAATGACCCCATGTGACCCACCCTAGTCCTATATATATACTCAATGACCCCATGGGACCCACCGTAGTCCTATATAAGTTCTCAATGACCCCATGTGACCCCCCCTAGTCCTATATATGTACTCCCTGACCCCATGTGACTTCCCCCTAGTCCTATATAAGTACTCAATGACCCCATGTGACCCCCCTAGTCCTATATAAGTACTCAATGACCCCATGGGACCCACCGTAGTCCTATATAAGTTCTCAATGACCCCATGTGACCCCCCCTAGTCCTATATATGTACTCAATGACCCCATGGGACCCACCGTAGTCCTATATAAGTTCTCAATGACCCCATGTGACCCCCCCTA